>NC_090728.1:171077544-171082544 GCF_036898095.1 Palaemon carinicauda
GGATTGATACATAAATAATAAATACACATACTTATCTATCTTTCTGCACACATGCACAACACACACACGCATATATATATATATATATATATATATATATATATATATATATATATATATATATATATACATAAATGGATGTTTTTACTTTTTCTATTGGTGCAAATAAAAAGAGAGAGAGAGAGAGAGAGAGAGAGAGAGAGAGAGAGAGAGAGAGAGAGAGAGAGAGAGAGTTCATAAATACATATCAAAGTGACTGTTTTCATTTCTACCACGTTTAATATATATATATATATATATATATATATATATATATATATATATATAAATATATATATATATATATTTATATATATATATATATTTATATATATATATTATATATTAAAATAAAACATACTTTCCAATATCTTTTTTGATTGAAAATAACGTTATCATGTACGATTATAATTCAATTAGAGTATATTTATCGAATTTATTTTCCTTACC
This sequence comes from Palaemon carinicauda, assembly GCF_036898095.1. Taxonomy (NCBI): domain Eukaryota; kingdom Metazoa; phylum Arthropoda; class Malacostraca; order Decapoda; family Palaemonidae; genus Palaemon; species Palaemon carinicauda. The sequence continues at coordinate 171,078,034 of NC_090728.1, forward strand.
GTAAATCATCAAGAGGAGCGGGAACTTTTTGAGGTCACTCACTTCTGGTTGGAATTCTTTGCCAAAAATTTAGTATAACGGTACTTGGATGAAAGCACCATGCTTTCTTTTTTTTTGCAATGGATGTTTTTTTCTTTTTTTGGATTGGAAAGTTTTCATGCATTGATACACGCGCATATATATATATATATATATATATATATATATATATATATATATATATATATATATAAATATAAATATATATATATATATATATATATATATATATATATATATATTATATATATATATACACATATATATATATATGTATATATATATATATATATATATATATATATATATATATATATATATATATACAATTGTTTATATATATTATAATGGCTACATTCGTATATATATCATATATATATATATATATATATATATATATATATATATATATATATATATATATATATATATACACAAATATGTATAATATATATATATATATAAATATATATATATATATATATATATATATATATATATATATATATGCATATATATATATATATATATATATATATATATATATATATATATATATATATATATATATATATATATATATATATATATATATATATATAATTATCGGTAGATTGAAATATGGTGATGGTAAGTTTAAGGAATTCATTTAGCCTTTGTAGCATCATCTTCCACAAGTCTGACAAACATCCACTTACCCCGTTCTCACGCTTGAACGCTCAAACATAACAACTACATTCTCTCAAGGTCAAAGACTAACTTACCTGTCACAACTAGGGGTATAAAATCGACTAGTAACACTGACACGCACAGCTATCTAACTTTGGTCAAGCTTTTTCTTCTAGTGTCTTGTGGAGCCCAGTTGAAAGTTTGGTGAACTAATCTCTCTTGGGGAGTGCGAAGAACTTGTCCAAACCATCTCCTATATATATATATATATATATATATATATATATATATATATATATATATATATATACAAATATATAATTATCGGTAGATTGAAATATGGTGATGGTAAGTTTAAGGAATTCATTTAGCCTGTGTAACATCATCGATCTCTCTCAGGGGATGATTTCCACAAGTCTGACAAACATCCACTTACCTATCATGTTATGAAGAAGCCTCAAGAATCTCCGATCTCACGCTTAAACGCTCAAAATTAACAACTACATTCTCTCAAGGTCAAACACTAACTTACCTGTCACAACTAGGAGTAAAAAATCGACTAGTAACACTGACACGCACAGCTATCTAACTTTGGTCAAGCTTTCTCTACAACTGGTGGTTAGAGTGAGGGCTTACCTGTAAGTTTGTTCCACCTAATGCCGCCTTGTAGATTACCTTGGGACTGGCTGCACTGTGAATAAGCACAGCGGCGACTCTGAGTGGGGTTTTCCGGTGGCGACGCATCGTGCACGAAGGACCTAGCCTGGTCCTGGGAGTCCCCAGGTGACGTCACACGGGTTTTGGGTAGAAATAGGAAAACTTCCACCGGCATGCACGAATCGTTTGCATTAGTCCGTCGTCTTTCTGTTGTTGATTGTTTCCATGTGCATTTTTTGGCGTTGATTGTTAATGAGTCCAGATGCTGTTTTACACAAATACATACGTACTCACATGTACTATTAGAAAATCTGTAATTTTAATCGGAAATTCTCCGTAAAAATATACTGTTCTCCACCGCATTTCAGTAAAATACAGGCGGCCGTAATTGTACCTCACTTTGTTATTATTTTTCACGGGTTGGTGACCGTAATATCACTCCTTTACGTCCATGTATCCGTTTCTTAAAAGGGTAAAAATACTTGAATAAATGTTGCCATACATTTACCGTTTTTTTAATGCAAATTTTCAAGTTCAACGTTATATTACTTGTAATAGATGTGAACCACCAAATAAATCCTAGAACACTAAAACCTTATCAAATCCCAAATCATAAAATCATGACTGTTCATAATATAACAGAAATTCCAATAACCACACAGAAAACAAGGAAGACCCCAAAGTAGTCAATTATGACACGCAAAGCATGAACCATAAATAAGACTTACCAAAATAAAATACCAAATAAATCCTAAGACACTAAACCTTATCAAATCCCAAATCATAAAATCATGACTGTTCACAATATAACAGAAATTCCAATAACCACACAGAAAATAAGCAAGACCCCAAAGTAGTTATTATGACACGCAAAACGTCTCATAAATAAGACTTACAAAAATAAAATATTTTCTAGTTCACTGTCCGTTAGTTCGAGGTCTAACGTGATGAAATCAGCACAGGCTTTTGCGGAAGTGGCTTTCACTGGACGCCCGGCCCCAAAGGATTCTTTCACCCAAGAGTTGGATGACTTGCGAGGATTTTACAAATGATTATTAGGATGCACTTATACACTTATAACCACACATGCGCACACATAAAATATATGCACTACACACACACACACACACACACACACACACACACACACACATATATATATATATATATATATATATATATATATATATATATATATATATATATATATATAATTTAAAGGTATACGAAAAGACAGATACCTTATACATTTGAATAGTAGTGATTACTTGGGAAACAAAAAGCTTCAGTTGATGATAAACATAAACAAAAGGTATACGAAAAGACAGATACCTTATACTTTTGAATAGTAGTGTTTACTTGGGAAACAAAAAGCTTCAGTTGATGATAAACATAAACATAGAAACACGAAGTTTATGAAACATTTTCAGATACACAAACCTTATCGATACATCTTTCGACAAGGAAATAAAATAGTATAGAAAACATTTGCGATTCTTTAGCACAAATGAAATAAAATATAAATATATAAATATATTTATTTTGAGGAGAATCATGAAAAAAACACCCCGGTATTGATATAAATTATGTAAAAATCAAAATAAATTTTTGTGATTACAATTATTATAATCGATTCATAATTCAGTAAAAAAAGGGGTTGAAAATACAGTAACTGTCCTATGAACACAATACCTTCAATAGTGTAAAGTTAACATCTGCCTACAAGGATCACATCTGACACAACTCTCTTCGCTGTACTGTCTAATAGGCCAAGGTCTATAAACCTCGTAATAGACCATGCTGTAATTTGTTCATGACCATCGATTATGCGGTCATTCCGGAATGTTTGAAACATGTAACTGGAACTTTCTCCACTAGTTTCCGTTCACCTTATTTTTGAGTGACCAGTTTCACTTCACCTTATTTTTAAGTGACCAGTTTTCCTTCATCTTACTGTTGAGTGACCAGTTTCCCTTCACCTTATTTTTGAGTGATCAGTTTCCCATCACCTTATTTTTGAGTGGCCAGTTTCCCTTCACCTAATTTTTGAGTCCCTGTCTTCCTTTCATCTTATTTTTAAGTGACCAGTCTCACTTCACCTTATTTTTGAGTGACAAGTTTCACGTCACCTTATTTTTAGGGACAAATTTCACTTCACCTTATTTTTGAGTGACCATTATCCCTTCACATTATTTGTGAGTGACCAGTTTCCCCTCTCCCTATTTTTGAGTGACCAGTTCCACTTCAACATATTTTTGTATGGCCAGTTCCCCTTCATCTTATTTTTGAGTGACCAGATTCACTTCACCTTATCTTTGAGTGACCTGTTTCACTTCACCTTATATTTGAGTGACCAGTTTCCCTTCACCTTATTTTTGAGTGACCAGTTCCCCCTCACCTTATTTTTGAGTGACCAGTTTCCTTTCGCATTATTTTTGAGTGACCGGTTTCCCTTCACCTTATTTTTGAGTGACCAGTTTCCCTTCACCTTATTTTTGAGTGACCAGTTTCCCTTCACCTTATTTTTGAGTGACCAGTTTTACTTCACTTTACTTTGAGTGACCAGTTTCCCTTCATCTTATTTTTGAGTAACAAGTTTCCCTTCACCTTATTTTTGAGTGACCAGTTTCCCTTCACCTTATTTTTGAGTGACCAGTTTCCCTTCACCTTATTTTTGAGTGACCAGTTTTACTTCACTTTACTTTGAGTGACCAGTTTCCCTTCATCTTATTTTTGAGTAACAAGTTTCCCATCGCCTTATTTTTGAGTGACCAGTTTCCCTTCACCTTATTTTTGAGTGACCTATTTCTCTTTACCTTATTTTTGAGTGACCAGTTTCCCTTCACCTTATGTTTGAGTGACCAGTCTCCCTTCACCCTATCTTTTAGTGACCAGTTTCCCTTCCGTTATTTTTGAGTGACCAGTTCCATTCGACCTTATTAGTAATCAGTTTTACTTCCCCTTACTTTTGAGTGACCAGTTTCATTTCACCTTAATTTTGAGTGACCAGTTCCCCTTCATCTTATTTTTGAGTTACTAATTTCCCTTCACCTTATCTTTGAGTGACCAGTTTCCCTTCATCTTATTTTTGAGTGGTCAGTTTCCTTCTCTTTAATTTTGAGTGACCAGCTTCCCTTCAACTTATT
>NC_090728.1:171092544-171095044 GCF_036898095.1 Palaemon carinicauda
ACCCATTGTTAAGCTGGAATCACAGTAGGCTTTTTTTTTTTTTTTTTTTTTTTTTTTTTTTTTTTTTTTTTTTTTTGTCAGTTGCTGCCCAAAATGGAATTCACGAGCGATTGTTGCTCGAGACATTGGCAGCAATTGCCTTCCCGACTGGACGGGAAGCTGTCGCATAAACTGCAGGCATGACGTCAGATGTAAACACAAAATGACGGCTGCAAATAGGACGTGCTCTTGCTTGGCAATCTTGGGTCCAACAAGCGTCAAAAGATAATGAAAATCTGCTTTGTTCATCCTATGGTAGTTGTAGGATTCTTCAATTCACGTAATATACCGATAATACATGTTGCTGCAACTGTTAGAAAATTACTGACCGTCATGATGGTATCAGGTGATTGGTTTCGTTTAACTTTTTTTATTTGCTCCTCAAACTGCGATATCGTATTGTGATGCTGCAACACTTTCGCTCGCTATCATCGGCTGAAGGTTGGCGAAAACCTCTGATAAGAAATTACTAGTGTGATTCCACCATTAGTAAGATAATCAGACACAAGGAACGCTGCTTAAAACATTTTGGTTAATATAATAATACTTTAGGAAAACATATTGTAGTTGAATCTATAGCCAAGTATATGATCAACATATTTTCAAACAGGAAAATTGGTAATTTTGTGTTTTATTATGCATTTCATGACCATGAATATTAGCGCAAACCATTCGTTCAGTTCTTCGCTCCCTTATGAAAACAATTAATGGTATTCAATGGGAAACTCTGGTTTTTAGGTGGGATACATAAGAAAAAACGAGTGATTTTCACCAATAGTAATGGTTAGGAATGCTTAAAAATAAAACCAGTTAAAAAAGAAATATATTGTTCATGTTTGGAGCGTGATTTTAATGTATTATAATCTCCCCTATATATATATATATATATATATATATATATATATATATATATATATATATATATATATACATATATATATATATATATATATATATATATATATATATATATATATATATATATATATATATCTGATCACGCTTAGCAGCATTACCGGACCTATAACTACTCTGTTTCTCCCCATCCCTAGGGTTGGGGGAGAGAGAATAGTCAGACCCTGGTGAGAAGGGATATATATATATATATATATATATATATATATATATATATATATATATATATATATATATATATACACGCCTTCTCACCAGGGTATACATATATCCGATCACGCTTAACAGCATTACCGGACCTATTACTACTCGGTTTCTTCCCGTCCCTAGGGTTGGGGGAGAGGGAGTAGTCAGAACCCGGTGAGAAGGGGTTACCCAAGAGGAAAGGTTGAGGAGCTTTGAAGTGTTAAATCTGTGTGTGTATGGGTGTGCGTTTGTGTGAATACCTGAATATTTACCGGTCATTTTGACGGGCCGCGTACACTGATTACCCATGATATATTTGACATCTGCTTCGCCGTGGCTCACTTTGCTCGCATTAGGACAAGACAGTATGAAATTGGGAAGAAGTACATAGATTTTATTCACGAAGGAATCATTATTTCCTGGGATGTTATTAATTTCTGGTGAGCAACGACATCAATTTTGTGAAGGGAGAATCTTATAGATATAACCAATCACCAAAATTAGTGAAATTATACAAAATTTTGAAATAGATTGAACGCCTTGTTGGGAGATGTCTTCTTGTAATAGTACTCATGTTGGAATTGATGAGGAGAGGTGGAGAAAAATGATTGTTGTAAAACAACATCCTGGAACTAATGAATAATTACTTGGAAGTTCTTAATTGGTTATGATTAAGTCATACAAGAAATGTAAAAGCTCCCAGAAACGATCGTGAAAAACGCATGCGCTGTAACCATCCATTAGTCTCCTAAAAGTAAAGATTGGACTAAGACAATGGCACTTGTGTTTACATTTTAGCCGATTAATATATACCCCAGTAGCCATAAGTCATATAGAAAACACGCCAAATGGCCAACATTCGTCGATTTCTTATAAGGAATTCCTTTTTGGCCATAATTGATAGTATCTTAAATTTACCAACTTTTGAATCTAGTCTTTTAGTTTTGTGACTGATAAAAGGGCTTGGACAACAAAAAATATTGCATATACTTATCCTTCATTACCAGAGTGACTGAAATAAAAGATAGAGACTTTCTCTTTATGGAGTAAAGAAATAGTACGCAGCAAGATCCCTTCTGATAGCTATTTTAAGCTTCAGAGACAAGGTTCTTGCGTAGTGATTTTAACCCTAGCCTTCATTATATACACTTCATCTCTATAGAATTTAACTCTGCGTTTTGATACATAATGTCAACCTCTCTGTCCAGAAAAATAGTATGAATTCTTTTTTTCCACAAAAAGTCTGAAATTTACACTGTTCTTTCTGTGATTTGTGGGAAATATGTATCGGCCTACTTACATATAATCGTCCTACCTGGCACAAACACTACTGACTATAGAGATGAACTGGAGCTCATAC
>NC_090728.1:171100044-171107544 GCF_036898095.1 Palaemon carinicauda
AATATGTAAATTTGATTAAGTTTGTTCATGAGTACAGCAAGTGCAAAGTTAATGTTAATGGAGTCTTATCACATTAACTTCCAGTGAACAGCAGAGTGCTCCAAGGGAATGTATTGTCACCTATGTTGTTTAGCCTCCTCATGGATTTTGTAATTCGTAGAGCAGTCGGAGATGGGGGAGAAGGATTGGACTGGATTGGTGATAAGAATTTAACAGACTGATGATGCTGTCCTTGTTAGCAGAATACCACAGGATTTGCAATACTTGTTTACCAGAATGCATAAAATATCACATAAGGTTGGGCTGAAGATAAATAGAAGAAAGACAGAGATGATGTGAAGGGAGTATGCAATGGAAAATGAAATATCATTGGAAGGAGAAAGGATTAAAGAGGGAGAATCATTCAAGTGTTTAGGAATTATGATCCCCAATACAGGGTCTTTAGAATTAGAGTTTAGTGAAAGATTGAAAAAAGCGAATCAGACAATGGCTAGGTTAAGTAAAATTTGGAAATCAAATCGCCTGAAATTGCATATAAAAATCAGACCAAGGTCTATATATCTATAGACCTTGAATCAGACTATATATCAGTTTAGTGAGATCAGCGTTACTCTATAGACATGAGTCATGGTATGACAATGAAACAATCTCGAATAGATTTAGTAAATTTGAGAACAAAGCCCTGAGAAGGGTATTGGGAGATAACTGGCAAAACAGGACTAAAAAATGAAACTATAAGAGAGATTAATCGATTGCCGTATGAAGATGAGATCATGATGAGGGGTAGATGGAGATGGTATTGACATGCTCTTCGCACTCTCCAAGAGAGATTAGTTCACCAAACGTTCAGCTGGACTCCACATAGCACTAGAAGAGTTGGAAGTCCCAGGTCTACATGGCTGAGAACTAAGAAGCACGAAGTAGATGATGAATGGAGAAGTATTGAATTAAGAGCTCAAGATAGAGACGACTGGCGAAATCTAACCGTGGCCCTTTGCGTCAATAGGCGTAGGAGATGATTGCTTTGCTTGCAGTTATTTATTTCCTTGTTTTCTTTCCTTACTGGGCTATTTTTTCATGTTGGACTCCTTGGGCTTATAGCATCTTTCTAGTCCATCTAAGGTCATAGTTTAGCTTGAATTAATAATGATAATAAGAATAATGATGATGATGATAATAATAATAATAATAATAATAATAATAATAATAATAATAATAATAATAATAATATTATTATTATTGAAGATGACTTTCGTAATAAAACTAAAAGAGAGATTAGGAATGCTCAGTCCATAGATAGATGTTGATGATTGATAGATAGTCTTGGGTAAGTTGCTCTTCAATTACACTAAAGGATTAAAAGGCATATGATATATGGACGCCAAATGATTGTAGAGGAGTGGGAATGACGAGACCCATACAGATTAGAACTATGAAAAAGGAGCTTGGTATTGGTTGAGGTAATTGACTTGAGAAATTAGGATATAGTTAGCGAAACCTCTCAGAGTTTTTGAGTCTATGTTGTTGGAAGTGTTAGTTAGTCAATAGAGATTACTGAATGATTAGAAGGGTTTTTTTTTTTTCTTTTAGAAAGAATGACAAACGAAAAAATTGAAAGATAATTTTTTTTCTTAAAGTCTTCGAGCCGGACACTTTTTTCCCCCTCTGTCTTTTGCGTCTATTTTGCTGGAAGTGTTATTTAGAGAGAATGACAAAAAAAAAAAAAAAAAAAAAAATGAAAGAATTTTTTTCTTAAAGTTTTTGAGCCGGCCTTTTTTTTTATGAATCTTTAATGAATAATGCAGATTCATGTTAGCATTCTCAAGGGAGAGCATTATGCTTTAAGTAGCTCATTATCCAGCATGGAAGCTGCCTTAAAGCATACAAAATTATCAGTAAACTTGTTAGTGTATTAAAATTATAAATTCAGCGTGTTGCCACAGTCAAACTACAGGGGGGGGGGGGATGTCTTTAATTGGTAGAACCGCATAAAATCAAAAGAGCTAAGTATTTATCACATTGAATCAGAACTTGTGAATGCACTTTCTCCGTCTTAAAACTTTGCGGTCTAACTAATTTTTAACATCATCACAAAATCACCGTATGTTGTCAAGTCGAAGTAGTCGTTTGAGTGAGTTTTTTTCTTCATATCATGTTTTCTATGATGTTAACAATAAAGATACCGTTCCTTATCACCAGTATTACTGTACCTGTCGCGACAAAAATATCGGTAATATTCAAGTAAATTTTTCATTGTCTAAATACATTTTGCTTCTCTTCACTTCCTTCATCATAATTTTCTGATAATCAAAAGGAGTTCATTACCATTATACTATCAGTCTCACAAACATAAATATGAATAAATTTCTCTCTCTCTCTCTCTCTCTCTCTCTCTCTCTCTCTCTCTCTCTCTCTCTCTCTCTCTCTCTCTTTTTCACGATCATTTTCCTTTTACGAAACTTTTTAAATCGACTGTATCGTATAGAAAAATTCCACTTGATCTAACCTCTCTTTCTTGATTAAACCCACACATCTTTTGTGTTTGCTCTAGATGTTGCACACAACGAGGACCAAAATGAGTAGGTGATAAAGAGAAATTGAAGAGCATTTTATTCTCGGCTCATGCTTATGCAATAATGCCCCAAATTCAATCTCATACGAGGTAGATATAATGGCAAGACGGGCTCAGCGTCTAATAAGCCTGGTGAAACATCACCCTCTCTCTCTCTCTCTCTCTCTCTCTCTCTCTCTCTCTCTCTCTCTCTCTCTCTCTCTCTCAAGCTTGTGCAGGAAGAAGGTTATCGACCTACACATAGACGCTTCAGCTTTTTTAACCTGTGAATGGAAATGTCAGATCTTAACGTAAGATCTTCCGTTAATGAGGCAGAATGATTACGTCCTATTGACTGGTTCATTTCATTCTGCTGAGTGGTAACTGGTAATAGGAAGCGTTCTCTACGATAAACCTTCATTAAACTTCCCCTGAAAGAAAATTGGATCTACACATTTTTTTAACCTTCTAGTTATGTCGATATTGTTTGATGTTGAATTCCAGCTCTCAGAAGTCATAGGAAAACTTATCTTTGGAGAGGTACTCATATGCATATCCTATCTCTTAGGTTCATAATGATGAATCATAACTGAATGATAAGTTCTAAGTAAATTGGTTACCTATGGAAAGTTAGTAATTCAATTCCTCTGATTGTAGCTGTGGAAGAGTCAATCCTTTTGGATAATTTTACGGAAGAGGACAGTAGTCTTTAGCTGTAACTTTGGCTGTGTCGTGAATATAAGAGATATTTCCATTCAACTTTAAAAAAAGAACAAGAACTGTATAATGCACTTAAATTTGCTTCCTTTTAATGAAGAATGAACAACGAAACAATATTTCAACATTGCAATTAACAGAAGAATGCAGCCAAATAGTTTAAAGGTTTAAAGGCCGCTCATGAATGGCAGAGGCATGGGACAGTGACATTGGCCTATTAAGAAGGACAATGCCTTAGAGACTGATCATATATACATATGATCAGCGCCTAAATCCCTCTCCACCCAAGCTAGGACCAAGGAGGGCCAGGCAATGGCTGCTGATGACTCAGCAGATAGACTTAAAGGCTCCCCCAAAACCCCATTCTTAGCTCACAAGGATGGTGAGGTTGCAGCGACCAACGAAACTAACGATTTTAAGCTTGACTCGAACCCCAGGCTGGCATTCACCAGTCAGTGACGTTACCACATCGGCCACCACAAGAGAGCACAACAACTCTTACCATTCTTACCATCAAGTGTGAAAAGAACTAAAAAAGTTACACACAAGAATCCATTTGTCAATTCAACTTTGTTATGAGCACATATTCTTCCCCTCATTTGTCATGAACACAAATATCTTTCCTTCTCTTTAATAGTCTGGAGCACAAAACTTCTTCATTTTAGACTCGATGAAAAATAAAATAATTTCGTTCGACTATGCAATTAGTGATATAACACTTTTCTTCATACATTTGCACCATAAACAAAAATATTAATTTTCTTCCTTAAATGAGGTAATGAAAATCAAAATCCTTCGGTCCCTTTAACTTTCTTAGAAACAAAAAATCTCTTTTCATTCGTGCATATAACTTAAGAATTTGTCCTCTCAACTATAGAGTGAATTCGATATCAAGAAATTGTTGTGGCTTAATGTTTGAAAGAATGAACGCAAGTGTGTTAATTAAAAAACTATCAAGATTAGCAATGGGTTATTATATTGGCGATGGGTTGATTTCGATTCTAATAGCAAACAGGAATTAGAGAGGCGATAGTCTCCAACACAGGATCTTTAGAATTGAAATTTACTGAAAAATTGAAAAATGCAAATCAGACAATGGCTAGGTTAAGTAAAGTTTGGAGATCAAATCGCCTGAAATTGCATTTAAAAAATCACGGTATATATCAGTTTAGTGAGATTGGTGTTACTGTATGGACCTGAGTAGTGGTATGACAATGAAACAATATCCAACAGGTTTTGTAGATTTAAAAGCAAAGCCCTCAGAAGATTTTCGGGAGTTGAATGGAAAGACAGGATTAGAAATGAAACTATAAGAGAGATTACTCGAGTGCCATATGTGGATGAGATTATGGTGAGGGCTAGATAGAGATGGTTTGGGCATGCTCTTCGCACTCCCCAGGAGAGATTAGTTCACCAAACATCTAACTGGCCTCCACAAGGTACTAGAAGAGTTTGAAGAACCAGGCCTACATGGCTGAGTACTATGAAGCGTGAAGTAGGAGGCGATGAATGGAGAAGTATTGATTTAAAAGCTCAAGATAGATGCTACTGGCGAAATCTATCCGACGCCTTTTACGTTAATAGGCGTGGGATGAGATGATGATGATGATGACATAAAGTGTGGTTGGTCCTCTTTCACAGTTACTGACCAACTTATCGTTGATAAATTTCACTGATTAGACAACTAAGTGCATGACGAATGTCTTGGTGCCACAGCTGTTCTTGTGCCCATTGAGTAAGTGAAAAGCAAGAGTGAAATTCTTCCTCTACCGTCGTTGGTGTATGTCGGAGTATTTTTCTAAGTTACTAATCATGAACAAATCTACAAAAGCCACTGATAATATCCATTCTCTTGTAGTATATTCATTTCTTTATTTCCGTTTCTCACTGGGCTAATTTTCCCTGTTGGAACCCTTTGGTTTATAGGATCCTGCTTTTCCAAGCTCAACCGCTCCCTTGAGAACAACAGCGCCTTTTGCAGGATTAATCTCTCACCTAACGCGTCTCTGTGTATAGTATGCTAATCTGGAACATTGGCCGTTATTTATTCAGTATGATTAGCTACTGTATATTCACCGGAGGGTTATAAGCCAGCTAGACCTGTCAAGGGAGGCCGGCCTGGTACATGTAATCTGTCATCTTGTGTGGAGCATCCAACGAAATCCTTCCTTTCTCTCTCTCTCTCTCTCTCTCTCTCTCTCTCTCTCTCTCTCTCTCTCTCTCTCTCTCTCTGTTAGGAAATACTATATTGGATATTTTCGTATTTCTCTTTGGCTTTATAACTAATGCCTCAAAAGAAATTCTTATATTTTTACTATTGTTGTGATTATTATTATTATTAATAGTAGTAGTAGTAGTAGTAGTAGTAGTAGTAGTAGTAGTAGTAGTAGTAGTAGTAGTATGGAATACCAAAGGGAAGAGGGTAAGCGAGTAAAGTAGAGAAAATTAATAGTATTCAAATTTTTCTTACAATGTCACTCATAGAATATTGTAGTTTTATGTGATTATTCAATTGTTACAAAGAAAAGATTTTGACGATTATTCTGAAGTTGAAGGGTACTATATTTGTTCATATCACCATCCTGTGGTAGAGGTGTAAGAATACTACCACTGTACGTCATGAGTGTGTAGAAAGCGACTAAAAGGACAGCTGCTGCCTTGTAGTCTTCCTCTTTAGCAAAATCCTAAGCTCACTGCTAATAACTGTGGAAACTGCTACTATGCAGTTGGACTATTGAGTCTAAGGTTAGGCCCACTGCCAATAACTGTGGTAAATGAGTGCAAGGATTGCAATCATAAATACCTTATGCTAAATGATTGACCAAGCCTGATGCTATAAGGGCATAATCAGGCGACCGACCCCTTAATGAAGGGTAAACGGTTGGAAAAAGAAAAGCTCTTTGTTCATATCAGAGCTGAAAGGAGGAAGGAATTTAGCCGTTCCTTAAACGATTGAAGGAAGGATTTTCATGTTCATTACAGAGTTGAATGGAAGAGTTTTCCTCTTAATTACGCAATAGAAACGAGTGAAATTTGCGTTTATTGCACAGTTGAAGGGACAGATTTTGGTTTCTACGGCACAGTTTAAAGGAAAGAAGGACTATCGTGCTATTTATGTACTTGAAGAAAACAAATCCTAGGTCCATCACGCAGCCGAAGGAAAGCAGAGTCTTGTGAGTTCTTTATGTACTTAAAAGGGAAAAATTAGGTATTCTTTGTACAGTTAAAGGGTAGGATATTTGTCTTTGTTACACAGATGATAGGCAAGCCCAATCCCTGGGCAATCTAGATCAACCAACCAACGGTTGAAGGGAAGAATTTATTTGTATATGTTACTCAGTTAAAAGGAAGTTTATTTTTTTATGAAGGTTGAAGGATAGGGAGGGTTATTTTATTTACTAGACAATTAAAGATGATCGTATTTTGATCACACAGATGAAATTAATGATTTTTTCATTCAGTATAAAGTTGAAGACAAGGGGGTTTCATGTTCATTAGGTAATTAAAGAAAGTAAGGATGAATTTATTCATTATATCCTAGAAAACAGGAATTCTTAGGTTTTATTCATAGTTGATTAGGGGATTTGTGTGCTTAGCTCAGTTATTTAGATTAGGGAAGAAAATTAATATTTTGTGTTGATGTTCAAGATTGTTATAGAGAAGGATAATTATTTTTTTTCAATGCAGTTGAAAAGACGGAATTTTGCATTTACAACAAAGTAAAGCGAATAGTGGATTCTTGTGTTCGTTGGATAGTTTGGGGAATTTTTTTTTAGATCTTTGCCAGTTGTAAAGTAAGAATATCTGTATTTACCGTACCGCTAAAATACAATTTTTATGTAGAATTTGCAGTTGAAAGGAAGAAATATTTTGTTCAATGTACCTTATCAGATACTAAATTCTAGTTCTTTACGCAGCTGAAGTAAGAGAAGTTTGTGTATATAGAAAAATTGATTCTTTTGTCCATACTGCAGTTTAAAGAAGGGAAACATTTGTTCTAATTATAATGTATATGAAAGAAAAGTTTATGGAGCTCATTAAGAAGCTGAAGAAGCTTATTTTGTACATTTAACAAAAATGATTCACGTGTTCATGGTACAGTTGAAGGGAAGCAATTTCTGGATGTGGTGGGCGATGTGGTAACGTCCCTGACTGGAGAACACCAGACTGGGGTTCAAGTCCCGCTCAAACTCGTTAGTTTCTTTGGTCGCTGCAATGTCACCATCCTTGTG
>NC_090728.1:171112544-171115044 GCF_036898095.1 Palaemon carinicauda
AAATCCTAAACAATTGCTAATCATTCGAAAGTGTATGGGTCACCATATTCAGATGAGAGAGAAAGCAACTCCAGGAAGAGAATAACTAAAGAAATAAGAACGTTTATTCTTCCTTCACAACTCCGACATTTCGAGCAATAAGCCGAAACAATTGCATTTCCTTTCAAATTTGTACTTGTTTGAAAACTTTCGCCGGCCGGCAAGAAAATTAACAAAGTTTGGCGTTTTTGTTAAGAAAGGGGTTTTGGGCGAGTTTGTTTTAGAGTTTTAGGTAAGTCTTATTGGTATTTATTATAAAATTCATAACTGGTCTCCTTTTATAGGGTTAAATGAATATGCAACAATATTTCCCTATCAGATCTTAGAGTGATTGTAAATACGAGTAATAATTAATAGTCTATTGCGGCAAAGGGCAATAATTTGCTATATTTTGGGAGTGAATGTAAAAATATGGCGATATGAATAAGGAAATAAAGAAGCAGTAATAGAATTCCACAGCCAAAGTTTTTGTTACTCGAGAAAAGGTTTCCAGTAGAAGGCATGCTTCCACCAGGTCCATTCGAATTTATAAATATGAACCGTTTCAATGAGTTTGTTTGGCGTATATTAACTTGACATTTAAAAACTGGGTCAATAGAATTCGGTGAAATTCTGTCGTTACATCCATTATTATTATTATTATTATTATTATTATTATTATTATTATTATTAGCCAAGCTACAACCTTTGTTGGGAAATCAAGATGCTATAAGCCCAAGGGCTCCAACAGGGAAAAATAGCCCAGTGAGGAAGGGAAACAAGAAAATAAATAAACGATATAAGAAGTAATGAAAAATTGAAATGAAATATTCTAAAAAACACTAGTTGATCATTAGCTGATCTTCCTGAAATAATCGATTTTTTTGCAGAAATTTACTAAAACTGGTTTGATAAAATTTTGTAAAAAATCAAGTCAAGTTATTTGAGAAAAAAAAAATCATTTATGGAAGTTCATTTAATGAATATATCTGAAAATCTTCACCTAATTATATTTACCTGTTCTTGAGCTGCTCTGTTTACAAACTTAAATACGCAGAGACAAAATTGGATGAAAACATCACCATCATCATCATCAATCGTTGCTAGTCCACTGCAGGACAAAGGCCTCAGACGGTCTATACCAGCAAAATTTTCTTAGCTCTTCAATCTATTGTCTTTTCTTCATTCCCCTGCTTCATTTGCCAATGGCAAAATAATGTCCTAAATGGTATATATATGTATATATATATTTTTTTATCTTTTATTATGAAATACAATTTACAATCTTACAATTTATAACATATACATGTAGTATATTTCCATAAATAATTTTTTATTTTACAAATAGTGTATTTATAATTGAAAGTTTTACTATTTATTTACGCATGTTTTTAGATAGAAAATATATCTAGTCGTGAATATTCTTTTTAATAGAAGTTTTAAATCTAAAGGTTATTCTCACAATTTGTACAATTTCTATACCCAGATTTTTACTCCATCCCTCTTCACCCTTTTCCAGTCATTTTCCCCGTTAATAAACGAGCACCGTAATTAAATGTCTCTCACCCAAACCCCACAATACAGGGAAATACAGGTTTAACCCTCATAACATATATTAATAATGCCATAAACATTGGAGTGGAGCAGTACGTGATGAGATTTCCAGCTGTCATTTTTCCGTTATAATAATTATGTCATATCCTCTGCAATATGATATTGACGTTCACTTTGATAATTGATTTATGTCTGATGGAACGTCAACGCTTATCAACATTTTTTTTTTTTGAGGACGCCGGGAACATTTCCATAATTCCTCTGGTTCCAGGTCGCTGGAAAATGCGATGTTCCTAATTCTTCAATACCCCCCCCCCTTTTTTTTTTTAGTTGTCTGTAGGATTCTATTTTCAAATTAGCTAACCTTTTATTTTAGAATATTTTACTAATTTGGTTTACCCACATCAAAATATAAATTCGGCTTTTCATAACAGCAAATTCTTTGGTGCTAGTGTACGCGATCCTTAAAAAATGACGGTCAATTAATATTTAGATAGATATGCACACACGCGCACAGATTCAACTCTTCCCACTCCCTCCCCCTTTCCTAACTACTTACTCTCCCCAGGGTATGAATCCTGTCCGAGGGACGTGGAGAGACTGAGTAATCATACGTCTGGTAATGCCACTGA
This sequence comes from Palaemon carinicauda, assembly GCF_036898095.1. Taxonomy (NCBI): domain Eukaryota; kingdom Metazoa; phylum Arthropoda; class Malacostraca; order Decapoda; family Palaemonidae; genus Palaemon; species Palaemon carinicauda. The sequence continues at coordinate 171,114,749 of NC_090728.1, forward strand.
GCGTGACAGGATATATATATATATATATATATATATATATATATATATATATATGTATATATATGTATATATATATAGATAGATAGATATACAATATATATATATATATATATATATATATATATATATATATATATATATATATATATATATATAGTCAGATACGTTGCTCATGATTATATATTGAAGTGCTCACCACATCTGCAAACTCTCCACACGAAGTAGAGGTGTGACAGGGTGCACTTTCGCAGAGTGAGGGGGTGCCAGGAATTACTATGTCCAACTGTACAAATGGT
>NC_090728.1:171120044-171122544 GCF_036898095.1 Palaemon carinicauda
AATAATACGCAGTATTCTTTAGTAGACGTTTCATTGCAGCTGTGTCCAGATTGTAGAATGGTCTTCCTTATCTGGTTGCGTAATCGGTGGAACTTCAGAAGTTCAACATTGTTGCAGAGGCTTTTCTGATGAACATGTTGACATAAGTCTCGTTTCATACTTTGTTTTTGACTTATCTATTTTAACGCTGTTACTGATATTGATATATTTAAACCTTTTTATTATTATATATAATTTGTAGATTATTTGGTACTTCTCTATTTTCTTTCCACACTCGGCTGCTTTCCTTGTTGGAGCTTGTGCCATTAAAGCATTCTTTCCATTAATTAGGGTTGTAGCTTGGCTTGTAATTATGCTAAAAAGGGATAGTGAGAATGATGATTATTGATAAAATTTGCAATTATTTTAATCAAACTCTGATCTTGTTACCAAAAGCTCTCAATATAGATTTTATCATATTTCAGGCAATGAATCTATCGTATTTTAAGTTTATTCTAATAATAATAATAATAATAATAATAATAATAATAATAATAATAATAATAATAATAATAATAATGATAATAATAATAATAATAATAATAACGATGCATCCTAGTTCTAGTTAAACTAATAACGATCAAGGTAAATAATGATAATAATAATAATAATAATAATAATAATAATGATAATAATAATAATAATAATAGTTCTAGTAAAACTAATAGCGATCAAAGTCAATTAACAGCCACAAGTCGTTAGAGTCCCGAACTATGATAATAATAATAATAATAATTAAGATGATGATTGCCCTCATCCTCTTCGTGAAATGATTAGTCCTAATCCCCAGAAGATTGGCCACACAAGGCCAATCTCCTCTTCTCCTCTTTTGCTTCATGTTTCTTTCTTATCTCCTCCTGATACCTAATGGCAATCTCTTTTTCTCAGAGGAGGTTCTTATGCTTCAGCTGTCATGGGAAATATATGTCAAAGATGTTTAGATACCGGAGGATTAGCAGTTTGTATTTTGATGTTTGTAGTTTCATATATTTCCATTAAAACGAGGAGTTTGTAATATTCCCTTTTAGAAATACGAAGATTCTAATATTCTCGTAGGAATATGTAAAGGTTTCACTATTTCTAACATTTTTATCATTATTACAAGCCAAGTGGCAATTCTAACTGTAAAAGTAAAATGTTAAAAGCAGTAGGCCTTCAATACGGAAAACAGAGGGTATACTCGGGCACACTATTCTAAGTTTTTATAGATTATATAGGAGGTATTTATTTTAATGTTGTTACTGTTCTTGAAATGTTTTATTTTTCCTTGTCTCCTTTCCTCACTGGGCTATATTCCTTGTTGGAGCTCCTTGGCTTATAGCAGCCTGCTTTTCCAACTAGGGTTGTAGCTTAGCAATTGATAATAATATTGATAAAAGGCCAGTGCACGAAAATGAAGAACAAACTATAAAATAGAGAAACCAAATGATAACAATAGGAACATGACTATTTACAGAGAGGACAGCAGTGATGTTTTTTAAAACGAAAATTAATAAGGAATATGAAAAAATAGGTAAGGAAACATCTGCTCCCTTACAAATCAGCTGGCATCCTTTACTTTCTATTAAAGCTTACCCAACATACTTTTTTTTTTTTCTTTTTTTTTTTTTTTTTTTTTTTTTTGTAAAATCAAAAGAATGAGCAAATTGACAGAAATGTATGCTTGAGTGTACATCATTTTTTACGGATATTATAACATTTCCATTTAAGCATACATCGATATTAAAATATTTCTATTTATATACAAGGGAACTCCATTATTTCCATATTAAACAAAAATGTTTTTAATTTGCAAACAAAGAGAGACAAATATCCTGTTTTTCTTTTCATGCAGGAATTTAAATACTTTGGGTTAGACACAGTGATTTTGATATTCTCATTTCAGTAGAAATTCTGATATTTTTATTTAGATAGCCGGCAATTCAAACATTTCCATTTATAACCGCAGAGATATTAATTATCATTATTATTATTATTATTATTATTATTATTATTATTATTATTATTATTATTATTATTATTATTATTATTATTATTAGCTAAGCTACAACTCTTGTCGGAAAAGCAGGATGCTATAACTCCAACGGCTCCAGTAGGGAAAATAGCCCAGTAAAGAAAGGAAATAAATAAACTACAAGAAAAATGATGAAAGATTAAAATAACACATTTTAAGAACAGTGGCAGCATTGAAATAGTTCTTTATTAAATAAACTGTAAAAAAGACTTATATCAGCTTGTTCAACATAAAACATTCGCTTTCAGTTTGAACTTTATGCATACGGAAATGACAGAATACTAAGAAACATATTATTATTATTATTATTATTATTATTATTATTATTATTATTATTATTATTATTATTATTATTATTATTATTACTAGCTAAGCTCCAACCCCAATTGGAAAAGCAAGATGCTATAAGCCCAAGGGCTCCAACAGGGAAGAATAGCCCTGTGAAGG
>NC_090728.1:171127544-171137544 GCF_036898095.1 Palaemon carinicauda
GCGGACCCAATCCTTAGCATCCTTAGAAATGCCGTGCCAAATGAACTTTGCCTTCAGCAGCTGTGCAGTAGAATGGCACGAGGGATGTGAAAGGCCGTGGATGAAATCAAACACCTGTCGGCGCATGGGAGTAGGAATCCAAGGTCGCGGTCTACCAGTACTGACGTCACAGAGGAGGGTGGTGTTGGAGTTTTCGAGGGGAAAATCCTCCCAACGGAGGGACGTGCAGGATGTCCTACAAGCTTGATACTCTGGATCCTGTCGTTGGGCTTCAGCCAGGGCGTTGTAATCCAATCCCAGTTGAACGGCAGCCAACGTGTTTCTTGACAGGGCATCGGCAACGGGATTCATTTTCCCAGGGACGTATTGGAGGGTGCAATTGTATTCAGCCACGGCAGAGAGATGTCGGTGTTGACGGGCGGACCAGGCGTCAGACTGTCGAGTGAAGGCGTGCACCAGAGGCATGTGGTCTGTGCGAATGACGAAGGGCGTACCTTCTAAGAAATGGCGAAAGTGACGGACAGCCAGGTGCACCGCCAGCAATTCTCGATCGAAGGTAGAATAACCCGATTCTGCCTTGGACAGTTTTCTGCTGAAGAAGGCCAATGGGCGGGGCAAGCCTTTGACCACCTGCTCGAGTACTGCACCAATAGCGACGTCGCTGGCATCGGTGGAGAGAAGGAGAGGGGCGTGTGGGATAGGAAAAGTGAGAGCCGCAGCAGTTGATAGGGCCTTCTTTGCATTGCAGAAGGCCGCTTCTTGAAGGGGACCCCACTTCAGGTCCTTTGGCTTGCCCTTGAGGGAGGCGTAGAGGGGAGCAAGAGTGGCGGCAATGGCTGGCAGAAAGCGGTGATAATAGTTGATCATGCCCAAGAATTCCTGCAGAGCTTTGACGGTCGAGGGCGTGGGGAAATTCTGAACGGCTGCTACCTTCTCAGGGAGGGGATGGACTCCTTCAGGAGTGATACGGTGCCCTAAGAACGACGCTTCGTTGGCGCCAAAGGTACACTTGTCGTACCGGACTACAAGGCCGTTTTGTTGCAGGCGGTCGAGCACGATGCGCAGGTGACGGAGGTGTTCCTCTTTTGAGGAGGAGAACACAAGTATGTCGTCCACATAACATACACAGAAAGGGAGGTCCCCTAAGATGCCATCCATGAGACGTTGAAACGTTGCCCCAGCATTACGAAGGCCAAAACAGGAGTAATTGAAGGTGTATGTACCAAACGGAGTGGTGATGGCGGTCTTGGGGATGTCTTCTGGGTTCATAGGCACCTGATAATACCCCTTCAGGAAGTCGAGCGTAGAGAAAACCTTTGCTTTGTGCAGGTAGGAGGTTACATCGGCAATGTTTGGGAGGGGGTAGTGATCCGGTTCTGTTTGCATGTTCAGGCGCCTGTAATCCCCGCATGGACGGAGGGAGCCGTCTTTATTCAGAACGATGTGTAAGGGTGACGACCATGGGCTGGAGGCCTTTTGGCAAAGGCCCATTTTCTCCATTTCGGCGAACGTCTGTTTGGCGGCTGCCAATCGTTCCGGTGCCAGACGTCTGAATTTTGCGAAGACTGGGGGTCCCGTCGTCTTGATATGGTGATAAATACCGTGCTTAGCAGGAACTGTGGGCGTTTGGCGAAGTTCTGGACGGAAAACTTCCGGGTACGACGTGAGGAGGTGGGCGTAGGCATCCGTGGGTGCGCTGATGTGGAGAGCGAGGTTAGAGGGGGCGGGTTGAAGAGGTGTCGACAAGTACGAGTCCGCGTTGAACAATCGTCGGTGGGCGACATCGACCAGAAGGTGGAAATGAGAGAGGAAATCCGCACCGAGGATTGGAGAAACTTCCAATTGAATTTACCGTTTCCGAACGATAATGTGAGGCTCTCGTAACCGTAGGTGGGTATCGCAGATCCGTTGGCAGCTACCAAGCGGACGTCGGCAGATGTAGACAGACTACGTTGTGCCTTGAAGAGTTTCCTTGGCAAAAGAGAACGACAAGCACCCGTGTCTACCAAAAATCGCACGCCCGTTCCTGCATCCTGTAAAAAGAAAAGATTAGAAACATGGGAGGCCACCGCCACAAGCGATGGCCTACTTACACGTTTTTTGGCCACTGACAATCTTTGGCACATTTCTTAGCGGTTGCCCCGAATCTGAAGTGGTAGTAGCAAAACTGCGGTGGATGGGAGGTAGTAAGTGGCTGTAGAAGTCGTTCGTTGGGGCGCGAGCGATTGGTGGGTGGTGGGCGGCTTTGTCGCCGCTTCGGCACGTAACGGGGTAGGCGTGTATGTCCTACGGCATTCATGTCAGCTTCGGTGTACGTTGAATAGGCATCCTCGTCGTCAGGGGTGGAAGCGTTGATGGAGGTCTTGAAGTGGCTGTCCATAAGGACGTCGGCTTTGGTCATCAAGTACTTTATGGGTAAACTATCGACATCGGGTATGGCAGCGCGCACAGGTTCAGGTAAACGGCGTATCCAAAGGGCACGGAGTAGGTTCACCTCACGAGGAGAGCCGTCTGCGGCAGGTTGAAGGCAAGCGATACTGGTCATTTCCCTGAGGCAAGCGAAGCCCTTTGGTCCCCCAACGGTTGTTGCGAGAGCTGAAAAAGCTTTGCTATACGGGCGGCTGGCGACGGCGAGTACTGTTGCAGAAGGTATGATTTGAGGTCGTCATACGCTATTGGGGTGTCTCCTTGTTCACAAAGCCAGTCGGATATTTCTGGGAAGGTGTCCTCGGGTATCGCTGCGAGAACATAATCCGCTTTGGTGGTTGAGCGAGTCACGCCCCTGATACGAAACTGGACTTCTGCGCGCTGAAACCAAGCAAACGCCTCTCCGCTGGCAAACGATGAAAGTTTGAATGGAGAGGCCGTAGCGCCAACTGCCGTAGAGTCCGTCATAGTACCAACGATGGAGGGACGAGGGGGTGGGGGTGGAAGGCGGTGGAAGCGAGTCGACTTCCGGGGTCACCAATGTGACGGGCCGAGAGAGGAGTTGTGAAATCAAAGGCAGATTGGAAACGACTGAGTTATATTGTTGTGGAACACTCTCCTTATATACAAAACCTCAAGGCAACAGGACATGACAAGTTCACAATACAGACAAAATCACAGAGGAAAAACCAGACTTGAATTTTCATGTTCGTTTTAGTGCGAGGGAAGAGCGAAGATACAACCATAATATATACAAAAGGAATTATGTACAATTGTGTGAAACACGGTTGGTACACTAAGTAGCATATAACATTGAATATTTTAGCAGCCACAGAAAATTAATAAAAGTTGAAGTTACAGAGGGCTTTCGTGTTCTCTGAGCACATATTGTTAGCTTCTCCCGCCAAAATCGTTTTTAGAACGACGGCCACAGTTCAGAATACTCCAGTTTTCTACGAACTCGGTTTTAGAACGACGGCCTCAGTCCACACCACTTTATAATATTCCCATTTTCTATGAATGAAAACGGATCTGGCCGTCACCCTACAAAGGCTCCCATATATATATATATATATATATATATATATATATATATATATATATATATATATATATATATATATATATATATATACAACAACAACAACAACAACAACAAATACAGATGTTTCTAGTCCACCGCGGGACAAAGGCCTCAGACATGTTCTTATTCATGTCTGGGGTTTGGCCAGCTTTCATCACCACACTGGCCAACTGAGAGATTGATGATAGCCGGGGATTTTGGGCTGTTCGCTCACAGCAAACCAACCTAGTATGGGTGGCCTTGACTAGTACAGCTTTGCTGATTATGGCGATACATAAACGCTTTCATTACGTTAAGGTATCCCCACTCAGAAAGGGATATATATATATATATATATATATATATATATATATATATATATATATATATATATATATATATATATATATATATATATATATATATATATATAAAGTATTGAATTAAATAACTGCTAAGAAAGAAGTAGGCTGAGGACCAAAAGGCTATTCCTGGAACTGACTTTCGAAACACAAATATAAATCAAGTCTTTTTAGCTCTCAAACTAACATAATGTAGCAATCATGACTAGCCAGACAGTACTACATTGGATCCTTCTCTCTGGTTACGGTGCACTTTCCTTTTGCCTACACATACACCGAATAGTCTGGCCTATTCTTTACAGATTTTCTTCTGTCCTCATACACCTGACAACACTGATATTACTAAACAATTCTTCTTCACCCAAGGGGTTATCTACTTCACTGTAATTGTTCAGTGGCTACTTTCCTCTTGGTAAGGGTAGAAGAGACTCTTTAGCTATGGTAAGCAGGTCTTCTAGGAGAAGGACACTCCAAAATCAAACCATTGTTCTCTAGTCTTGGGTAGTGCCATAGCTTCTGTACCATGGTCTTCCACTGCCTTGGGTTAAAATTCTCTTGCTTGAGGGTACACTCGAGCACCCTATTCTATCTTATTTCTCTTCCTCTTGTTTTGTTAAAGTCTTTGTAGTTTATATAGGGAAGTATTTATTTTAGTGTTGTTACTGCTTTTGAAATATTTACTTTTTCCTTCTTTCCTTTCCTTACTGGGCTATTTTCCCTGTTGGGGCCCCTGGCGTTATAGCATCCCGCTTTTTCAATTAGGGTTATAGCTTAGCAAATAATAATATTAATAATAATATTAAGAACGTCGCTGAAGGAAATACATTATCTTCTCTTTTCTTATATACTGTCTCTTATTCTAACACACATTCTCAGATACGGCTGCAAAACTTGCATGTTGATTTTTTTTTTTTTTTTTAGTTTTTGAGATGCAGAGGTTAGTAAAATATCATTGAGAATATATTGCCTCTTACGCTCATTTTTATGACAGTCGATGATAGTTACGGGAAATAGGTTTGGGATTTATAGATACTTGCCTTGGAAGTCATACATAATAACTTTTAGTCAATTTGTTAGAAAATACGTAAATACATGAAGAAAACACACACACACGCATATATATATATATATATATATATATATATATATATATATATATATATATATAAATAGACATATATGTATATATATTTATATATAAATATGTCTATATATCTATCCATCTATCTATCTATATGTATAGATATGCAGAACCACACAAATCTCTCTCTCTCTCTCTCTCTCTCTCTCTCTCTCTCTCTCTCTCTCTCTCTCTCTCTTTATATATATATATATATATATATATATATATATATATATATATATATATTATATATATATATATAATATATATATATATATATATATATATATATATATTTATAATTGGTTTACTTTTCAATCACATTACATAAACAACTTATTCAATTACCTCATGGGTACAGTTAAATCAAATGCGCTTACACATAATTCTTATACCCATCACATTTTTATTTGAATATGCAATTGCTCTAAGTGTTGAAACAGTGGAGGACTTGTCATGCAACACTTGGAGTGGTCATCAGATTGATTTAAAGCTTCGAACATTAATCAAATTAATAGCATATCGTGTTTTTCTTTCCTTCTACTTCGAATGTGGAGGGCGTTCCTATACTGCATCTTATTAAATTCTTTTCATAGTTATTTCCCTTATGCAAAAATGCGTGTAAGTGTGACGTCATAAATGTACATTTAGTATGGATAGATAAACAAGAATATGATCCTCTTCTCTGAGATAACAGATGAATTGTATATATGTCTGTTACTTTTCTGTACATTGATCCTTTCGTTTCGATTTCGTTAGTTTGAAGTCATCGATTTTTTTCTCCATTTGAATATAACTTGCATGAGGTTTTGTTTCATCTGACCTGGGAATAAAAGTAATTCTGATACACTGTTTATTGTAACTGAAAAATAAATAGCCTCCGTAGATTTAAGAGCCCTCTAAAAGTAAATGAAAAATTAATAATAAATGCCTAGCTCTACAGTTTTTTTTTGCTCTTGAAAATGATATTTAGAACGTTCAGAGCGTTTGGAAAACATCTAAAATGTCAACAGTGACGAAATTTGTTTCATTAGACATAGCATCATATCAAAGGCCCGGCGCACAAGACGCTCCAGAAGAGTATTTTAATTAAATTCATGAAATATGCATAACTCGGAGGCGAAATCAAATTAAAAGCACTTGGGAAAATTGCAAGAAATGACAAGACCACTTTTGATAAGCAACATTAAAGCAGAAATTTTACGATTGGGAAATGAAGCAGGAGGACGCAGCATGTTTATATTGAAGGAATTCCCAAATACTTACATCGTTTGGTCTCTGCTTTAAGGAGGAGCTGCGAGATTGACTGAATCGGAGGAAAACTCCCGAGAGACTTGAGGGTACCAATCTCAGTTGCATGTGGCTGAAGTTACGCATACCTTAATGTCAGCCACAGTGAACCGTTTGTTTGTTTGCAAGGGCATTTGATGATGCAATGGGGCTGATGCTAAAAAGTAAGTTGCGTTCTATGTATCAGATAAACCAACAGATTTCGCTGGGATTTATTACACGACATGAAATAACGGTTTCTGTTAGTTTTTTTTCACTAAATAAATTAAAAGCTCTTTCATTTGTTTCATTGCACTAGAAAATATGTAAATTCCCTGGGGGCATTTACACTATGTGAAATGACGGTTTATGTTACTTTTTTCACTAGATAAATTAAAAGATCTTTCATTTGTTTCATTGCACTAGAAAATATATAAAATCCCTGGGGGACCTTTTGCAACAGACAAATTCAGAAACTTTACTGTTATATACTGCAGTTGAAAAATTGAAAGTTATTATTGAAATATCCTACACTAGATATATTCATATTCTACGGTTATTTCCCGCGCTAGATAAATGGTTAATATACATAGGTATTCTCTGCATTAAATAAATCCCCAGTCATTACTGCTATTTCATGATTTTTTCTTACGCCAAATAAAGTGCCAATCTTTCCTGATAATTCAAATTTTTATAGATCACTATCCCCAACTGACATATTTCTACTCTCTCTCTCTCTCTCTCTCTCTCTCTCTCTCTCTCTCTCTCTCTCTCTCTCTCTCTCTCTCTCTCTCATCACAATAACCTATAGTTTATTATTATTATTATTATTATTATTATTATTATTATTATTATTATTATTATTATTATTATTATTATTATTATTATTATTATTATTATTAGGTAAAATGTTTAACTTTTTAATTGGCATTTCCTGACCACCCTTCACTGTTTAAATACTCTTCTCTGATCATCTAAACCCTTGTAAAAAAAATTTTCTCAAGGGTCAGACGTATCGCCTCTCTTTTCTTGTCTGGGCTATCAAAGGACATTTGGTTGTGTGAGATGCGTGTCTTATTGTTCTTTGCAATTAAACAATCTATTTCTATCGAAATACGGTTGATATTTGATCAATTCTCAACACTTAGAGATTTGGAGACACCATGAAAAATTGCTTGTATTTATTCTTAAAAAAATTGTCTATCTTTGAGTATTTTATTAGTGATTTCAGATTTTGGATTATTATTATTATTATTATTATTATTATTATTATTATTATTGCATCTTGAACGTCCTTCTGACAGACGGTCGACTGCAGAAGAATTTATCTTAAGAGTACTCAATACTGAGTTATCTAAACAAAGAGAGAGAGAGAGAGAGAGAGAGAGAGGGAGAGAGAGAGAGAGAGAGAGAGAGAGAGAGAGAGAGAGAGAGTGAGAGATTGAAAAAATAACGTGATATTGCAAGAGTTAGGTCACAGTAACAGAATTATTCAAGCAACCAGATTTATATCTTTAAAGCATTACTCAATGCTTTTCAAATGCTTTATTTGCTTAAGCAGTTTATTACATAAAGAGCATATGAGATAAGGAACAAGTAGATAGGTTTAATTCAAACCGTCCAATATAAGTTAGCTTTTTCGTTCAGTTTCGTTTGAAGAAAGAAAACTGTTCCTAAAAGACTTTCAAAGCTTTAACATTTCCATTCACTCTAACCTCCCCTCCCCCATCGCTAATCTTTTGCAGGTAGAGCGGTTATTGTTAATAAAGTGCCGCTCTGCTACGCTCCCCCGAGGTCTTGAAAAGGCAGCACAAAAAAAAAAAAAAAAAAAAAAAAAAAAAAAAAACCCTCTACCTTTAAGGATTCTGGTCGACACAGGCCTACACATATATACACGGCGTTGGAAGTTATATGTTACATACCACTTGATATACACGTTCGTATATTTTACAAATTATACTCGTATGTTCACACCTTAACTACGGAAATATAATCATATTTATGTGAATGTATGTTAGATTTCTCTGTAGTTTCGTAGCAGAAAAACGATAAAGTAAACTTGTACACCTTGGAATTTACAACGGTTATATTTTGTACTTTACTGAATATATGCATAAATATATATATATATATATATATATATATATATATATATATATATATATATTATATATATATAATATGTATATATATATATATATCTATATATATATATAATATATATATATATATATATATATATATATATATATATATATATTTATATATATATATATACATATATATTTATGTATATACATATATGTATATATATATATCTATCTATCTATCTATCTCTCTCTCTCTCTCTCTCTCTCTCTCTCTCTCTCTCTCTTTATATAATATATATATATATATATATATATATATATATATATATATATATATATATATATATATATATATGTATACATATACTGTATATATATATATATATAATATATATATATATATATATATATATATATATATATACACACACAAACAACAACAAATGCAACCGTTTCTAGTCAACTGCAAGACAAAGGCCTGAAACACGTCCTTGTTCATGCCTGGGGTTTTGTCAGTTTTCATCACCACGCTGGCCACTGTGACTTGATGATGGTGGGAGACTTTTGTCTAATCGCTCACAGCAAACCAACCAAGTATGGGTGTCCCTGACTAGTACAGCTTTGCTGGTCATGGCGTTACCAATACCCTTTCACTACATTAAGGTATCGCTACTCAAAAAGGAACTACTGAATATATATATATATATATATATATATATATATATATATATATATATATATATATATATATATATATATATATATAATATATATATATATACACACTCACACACACACACACACACACACACACACACACACATATATATATATATATATATATATATATATATATATATATATATATATATATATATATATATATATATATAATATATATATATATATATATATATGCTTTAAATTACTTATAGTTCACAAACAATGTAACGAACATATCACATCTGTATTGCTTGCATCGGCTTTGCAATATTACAGGTCAACGTACCCTGAAAGAACAGTTTACTAGCAATATTATGAATAAAGCCATTACATAATAGGTTAATACTTTAATAAGGAAAAAAACATCTTTACGCAACGTTCACGTAGCTCCTTACGGAGAGGGAGAAGCCACGAAAATAGAAACTTAAAAAAAAAACATCGGCTTATGAAACTCAAGGTCGCTCCCTCTCTTGGCAGCGTGACTTGATGGATTTGGAGTATACGCTGTGATGAGAATATTATCTGAAAGATAAACATTAGGTTAATGACCTAAACTTTGCATATTTTTTTTACAGATTTCTCTTCCCCGTTTTGCGAGCTGGTCTCTGCCATTAGCGGAATCATCTTTATTTGGATATTCTCGAGAGCTTTCCGAAAATAAGTAAATAATTGAATGATTAAGTAATTAAGTAATTAAATAATTGAATAATTAAATAATTGAATAATTAAATAATTAAATGATTAAATAATTAAATAACTAAATAATTAAATAATTCAATAATAAAATAATTAAATAACTAAGTAATTCAATAAATAAATAATTAAATAATTAAATAATTAAAAACATTTTCTTGTTCATTGTCATGATCATAACAATGTTTCAATCCCCGGATTTTCAAATACATCTTAGGATGATTCGTGAAAAAATTCGAATTTCGAAAGG
>NC_090728.1:171145044-171167544 GCF_036898095.1 Palaemon carinicauda
GGACCTTACTGAAATTTTGTATACATAGTGAATCGGACATCATGTTCTCTTGGATCAATTGAATAGGATTTCGTTTGGTGTTGTTGAATCACAAGCTATTCATTATAGGATCGCTATCATTGGCAAATATTTCCATCGTAAACAACAAGGCAGAACTCTGCCCTTGAGATAGACATATGTCAGTAAATATTATCCCAAAATGTTAGATGAGAAACGGAAGGACCAGCAAATCTAAGAAGGTAATATTGCACCTGCATGTAGATCTAAATATTCATTCCACGTTTCCCCCCCCCCCAAAAAAAAAAAAAAATAAGCTTTTTCATGGTCATACATACATAAAGGTATAAAAGTTTTATTTTGACACTTGATAACAACCAATCAATAGAAAAATAATTCTTACATTATTGAGGGTGACTGCTCCATTTTGTATTTAAATTTTTAATTCTTGTTAGTTCTGGCTCGACGTTATGATGAGTAAATTTCCTATCAGCGACATGTGTGTTGTAGTTTATGGTTTTCCATACTTCTATTTACCTTGCTGAGCTGTAGGTCATTTTTCTTCGACGGAGGAAGCCACTGTGAGGAAAGACCATATCATGAACACAGAGCCTGTCATATTTCAGGTTTTCTAAGGATGACAGATTAGTTCCTATAAACTGGCGAAGCAATTGCTGCAACTTAGGTAGGAAATACGGTAATGCACATTGATTATTTTGGAAGAAAATGCGAATTCTGGTTTCATTGATTTTTTCGCAAAGCAATCATTCACTCACCTAAAACGAATTAATCGTCATTCTCTCTCTCTCTCTCTCTCTCTCTCTCTCTCTCTCTCTCTCTCTCTCTCTTAGCAACCGGTTGAGAACGTGTGGCCCTTTCTTTGCCTGTTACATGTAGCACTGTGGGTCCTCCCATGTAACATGAACTCGACACAGTTAATCTTGGTTCGTGTGTGTGTATCTCCATTCCCTCAACCCTGTTTATCACTATATACTTATTAATGCGTTACAATTAATTACTACTTACATTAAAATTGTTCATATTGGTATGCAGTTTTAGATGAAATGGATGTAAACAAAAATTGAATGCTTTGAGGAGATTTATTTACATATTTATTAACTTTTGGATTAGAAAAAATAATCTTTGTTCCTATATTTTTTATTATATTTAGTTAACTTTCTGAATCATTTTCTATTTTATTTTTAGTTTTAATATCTTTGATATTCTGAGGCAACCGTATGCGAAAGGGACACTGACCTCATTAAAGTTTGTACGGCACACGGTAAAGACTTGATATTTATCTTTCTTATATACCAAAATTCGTCGAAATAAGAGAAAAAAAAATGTATACGCAGAAATATTTTTTTTTTTGCCTTTAAATCTACATGTGATTTTCTTCAGAATAGAACATGGTAGAAATATTTCCATGGGGGAAATTATCATGTAATGTGAAGAGCTAATGGCATCATGAGGATGTTAAGAAATGTAAACTCACATTTCAGAAATGTAGAATTATTTCAAAAATAAATACGGGGAAATATAATTTTTTTGTCTTTAAATCTACATGTAATCTTTCAGAATAGGATATGGTAGAAATATTTCTATAGGGAAATTATCACGTAATGTGAAGAGCTAATGGTATTATGAGAATGTTAAGAAAAGTAAACTTACTTTCCAAAAATGTATATTTATTTCTAAAAGACAAACAAAAAGAGGTTGCTTCGTATCCCGGAGAATAGTTGTCAGAGGAATAACAATTACAGAATTACTTAAATATAAACAATATAAGAATAAGATAGACTTATCATTGGATACAATGTCAATAACAGGCTGGGATTTTAAGACGCGATTTGCAATAACTGAATTGAAAACGCCTCAATTGTCAATAAACAGTGATACGCATCCGGAAGTCAGAACATTAATATAGTGGCTTTTTTTTTTTTTTTTTTTTTTTTTTTTTTCCTTCTCAGTTTAGAGTAAGGTTGCTCTACGTCAAATAAAAAAAAAATTCTCCCTGACAAATATTATTAATGTTCATTTAATGGCGCAGAATGTACTCAACGTACGCACACACACACACACACACACATATATATATATATATATATATATATATATATATATATATATATATATATATACATACATATATATATATATATATATAATATATATATACATACATACATATATATATATATATATATATATATATATATATTTATATATATATATATATATATATATATATATATATATATATATATATATATATATATATATATTCATTATCTCCTTCTACTCCTATTGACGCAAAGGATCTCGGTTAGAATTCGCCAGTCGTTTCTATCTTGAGCTTTTAATTTAATACTTCTCCATTCATCTCCTACTTCTCGCTTCATAGTCTTCAGCCATGTAGGCCTGGGTCTTTCAACTCTTCTAGTGCCTTGTAGAGCCCAGCCGAACGTTTGGTGAATTAATCTCTCTTGGAGAGTGCGAAGAGCATGCCCAAGCCATCTCCATCTACTCCTCACCATGATCTCATCCTCACATGGCACTCAAATAATCTCTGTTTTATATATATATATATATATATATATATATATATATATATATATATATATATATATATATATATATATATATCACGACTCCGTTCATATGCAGTTATAAACCATATAGCAATTAGACAGGCTCTTTTTAGTCTATTTTAACTATTCAGCAAACATAGAAAATCTACGCAAATAATCACAAAGGTTGTTATACAGGAACCTAATCAGGTCGAGAAATACTTGACCTGTATTTGCTATGAATTATCAGATTTTCATGAATACTGTAGATGATAATCCAGTTTACCAATTATTGTTTGCAATAACTAAGATGAGATTAATCTTCAGATACAGAAATTCAGAATATAATCCACAGATCATATCAGCATTACAGCCCAGTTTACCAATTATTGTTTGTAATAACTAAGATGAGATTAATCTTGAGCGATGAAATTAATTTTATAGGAATTTCTCGATGATCGTAAAATAGGTTTAATGATTAGTCCCATCTCCCAATAGTGTTGCCTATTCGAATTTTACTTCTCATTATTAAAGTCGTCCATCCTCTAATTTAAAATGTACCCAGACACTCGATTCCTTGGAAGATGAGCTTACGTCATCATGTTAGTTTGACTCCGCCTATCATAAACATATAAGCACAGTGAGACATTTGACAAATAAAGGCATTTCTGAGGCCTTTTTATCTTACTAAGAATAAACATTATCAAACAAACACTCATGCATGGTTTTGACATTACTAAATCAAATAATAGTTCCCGCAAGATGAAAACGAAATCTAAGTTAAAAGGTTAAATGATTTTACTATGAAATTATTTCATAAAAAAAAAAAAGACAAGAAAAAAGGCATCTTCTCCCGGGTTAGGATTAACTTTGCCAAGGTTTTTCTTGTCCTTAGTTATCAGCTATGCGTGTTGCATAAAAGAGAAAAGTTTTAGAATTGTGAAAACTTATATATATATATATATATATATATATATATATATATATATATATATATGTATATATATATATATATATATATATATATATATATATATATATATATATATATATATATATATCTATCTATCTATCTATCTATCTATCTATATATATATATATATATATATATATATATATGTATATATAATATTCATCTTACAACATTGAGGTCTTTAGAATTTCAAATAAATCCGTTGAAGGAAATATTTCTAAAGGAAAATCATTTCACTTTAAAATTACATATAATGGTATCTTCAAACTTTTTCAGCTTTGTGAGACAAAACAAATTTAGCTAATATCTTATATTTCTTTTGCAAGCACGTAGGTAGTATATTGGCCAAGGCACCAACCACCCGTTGAGATACTGCCGTTAGAAAGTTATTGGGTCCTTTGACTGTCCAGATAGTACTAAATTGTATCCCTCTCTGGTTACTGCTCATTTTTCCTTTGTCTATACATACACCGAATAGTCTGGCCTATTCGTTACACATTCTCCTCTTTCCCCATACACCTGACAACTCTAAGATAACCGAAAAATTCTTCTTCGCTTAAAGGGTTAACTACTGTACTATAATTGTTCAGTAGCTACTTTCCTCTTGGTAAGGGTAGATGGGACTCCTCAGCAATGGTAAGCAGCTCTTCTAGGAGGAGGACACTCCAAAATCAAACCATTGTTCTCAACTCCTGGGTAGTGTCATAGCCTCTGTACCATGGTCTTCAACTGCCTTTGGTTAGAGTTCTCTTGCTTGAGGGTACATTCAGCCACACTATTCTATCTGTTTCCTTATTTCCTCATTAGTCTATTTTTCTCTGTTAGAGCCCTTGGGATTATAGCATCATGCTTTTCCAACTAGGGTTATAGCTTAGCTAGTAATAATAATAGTAATGATATTAGTAATAATATTTACGGTTGAGCGGATACTAACAAGGACAGGCTTGAGTCTGTGAGAGGCTGGGTGAGGTCGTCCGTTACGGCTGACTCAGAGAGTATTCCATTGCATCTCACTAAATCTGGTATTTGTCGTACCTGCAGTCTCAGATTCTAACCGTGGGTCGGATTTGCGAGACAGATTCAGCCATTTAGAGGGGATCGAGATAAACAAGAGATAAAGTAACATGTTCAAAAGAAAAAAAAAACGATGTAGATATTTAATAAATTATCTTTTTTTATTTGATTAAATCGGTGTTTCAGAAATCTACGCATATATATATATATATATATATATATATACATATATATATATATATATATATATATATATATATATATATATATATATATATATATATATATATAAAATCTGAGTTTTAATAAGGCCTCTTGCACGTGATGATACTGCATCGTGGTTCACGAACTAGATTTTCAGAAAGACTTACAATCTCTACCTTCCCACAACTCATGATGATTTATTACAATTTACCCCTATTGTGTGTGACAAATAGCAAATTCAATCAACCTGCATAAGTAAAGTCCACAATTTAAAAATGTATGAGCAGTAAGAACCGTATTAACATACACTTAAAAACTTGCTGCAAAAAAAAAAGAAAAAAAAAAATCCTGGAAAAAATATTGCCCGGTATTTACCGTTTTATAAACGGCCATATTGACCTTAGGAGTGATATTACGGTCACCAACCCGTTAAATTAGGGTAAAAATTACGGTCGCCTATATTATTAAAATACCGAATATTTTAATGGAGAATTTACGATTAGAATTATGTATTTTTTAAGTGTAGAATAATTAGAAAGTCAAATCACATTACAAGATTAAATAAAAGAAAACAGGTCTAGATATACTCCTTATCTCGAACATGAAATTCTCGGTGTGCAAATGAGAAGGATGTTCACTTAGAGACTAGATGTTGATGGAAATATGAACGCATACACAAATGCATGTAATTAACATGACTTTGGGTGTGAACTAGATATCCAGTTATGAATAATGACGCATTAGGTTTCATGGTCTGTATTGCTATTTGACTACGACGAAAAACATAGTTATCATCATTTTATCATTATCATTCCTCTTTAATAGTGAAGAATTTTAGTATGTAAATCCCGCTAATGTCGGTGATTGTTTTTACCAAAATGTTTTGATCTTTAAAGTCAAAGGTCATTATGAATGCAAAAATTAGTAATTTATTCTCATAGACCTCAATGGTTGATAGTTGAGGTACAAATAATATTTGAATGATTTTTACGCTAAAGTACTTTTAATGTGAATGGTCAATTTATTTTTTAACTATTTTGATGCAGCTTCATTGAAAGATACCTTGAGCATTTTAGAATAAACTTATACAATATAATGTGTTACTGGCGTTAGGGAAATCACATTTTATCCACTGTCCCCAAGCGAACTTGTTTTGTAAAGACAAGTAGAAAATTAAACCACTCTAATTTAACATTTTTTTTCCTTCTTTTGTTTTTGCTGACCGGGGGTGGGGGTGGGGGTGGGGGGGGGGGATGTAAGAAAGATTCTGAATGTAAAGTGAAAGAAGCTGCCCTTCTCTTGTCATAGGCCAAACCAGATCTAAGCGAAAATGAAACGGTTGAGTGTTGGCAAGTACATCCCCAATAGTCACAATGCGTTTGCGATATAAGCCAGCATGTCGCAACCACAACATGCAGGCGTGGCCTAATATATTTTCCGTGATGTACCATAAGGTTACGTAAGGACGTCCCCTCATTACAATCGCAGTGATGTTGTATGTCACCATTGCGATATACGGTAGTGTCGCAAACAGCTGATAGGTTTATTTATTTATTTATTTATTTTTTTTTTTTTTCAACTTGACCATTACGAATCGAGTGGAATTAGATCGCATGTGTGACTATGGCATTACCAGAAATTTTTTATTGTTCAAGGACACTTGCAGATACTAGGCAATCTATTTTGGTTTTAATCTGGTTGTCACCACCATCAATGTTACTCTTATTTTCCACCAGCCAATATACAGTCCAATCTATTTCCAGGTGTGTTCTCAATGGTAAAAAAAGCTAAATTGCGTAATATATCAAGATACACCTTTTCCGAATTTTTTTCTATAAGATAATTAACCTATTGAAGAATGCAGGACTCTGCCTGGCTTTATGTTTCCTTACTTGTCTGCAATGAAAGATCTGCTTTGAGCCGATGTGCTTGACTCAGCTCTTATAAAAGATTGTAGTCTTACTTTATTCCCCCAAAGAATTTATTGAGTATAGCTATTTACAAATAGTTATTAGTATACTTATTCATATTTTATATCTGCATGTTACTTTTTTCCATATTTTCTAAATTTATATACAATAGGCCTGATGATATTTGGAAGCTTGCTGGACGAACTAGAGATTTTCTTATCTTATTCCCTCAAAGAATTTTGAAAGTATAGTTATTTACCAAGAGTTATTAGTTGTGTATTCATATTTTTATATCTGTATGTTACTTACTCTTTTCCATATTTTCTAAATTTACTCTCAACATGCCTTCTAATCTTTGGAAGCTTGCTGGTCGAGCTAGCGATTTCTGTAGTAGGTTGGCCAGGGCACCAGCCACCCGTTGAGATACTACCGCGGACGAGTTATGGGGTCCTTTGACTAGCCAGACAGTACTACATTGGATCATTCTCTCTGGTTACGGCTTACTTTCCCTTTGCCTACATATACAACGAATAGTTTGGCCTATACATATTCTCCTCTGTCCTCATACACCTGACAACACTGATATTACCAAATAATTCGTTTTCACCCAAGGGGTTAACTGCCTCACTGTAATTGTTCAGTGACTACTTCCCTTTTGGTAAGGGTAAAAGAGACTCTTTAGCCATGGTAAGTAGATCTTCTAGGAGGATACTCCAAAATCAAACCATTGTTCTCTAGTCTTAGGTAGTGCCATAGCCTCTGTAAGATGATCGTCCACTGTCTTGGGTTAGAGTTCTCTTGCTTGTGGGTACACTCGGGTACACTGTTCCGTGTTATTTTTCTTACTCTTGTTTTGTTAAAGTTTTTATAGTTTATATATGAAATATTCAATATAATGTCGTGTCCTTTCCTCACTGGTGTATTTTCTCTGTTGGGGTCCATGGGCTTATAGCATCTTGTTTTTCCAACTAGGGTAGTAACTTAGCAAGTAATAATAATGATAATGAAAATATTAATTGGTTTCTCTTGATCCAAGCTCAATCTGAATAACAGTAATAACGATAGTTCACGAGAACAGTAAATAAAATCAAGCAATATCCTTCAGATCCTTCCACAAAACACAACAAACTTGCTTTCTGTGTAGCCTCACTTTGGAGCTCTTGTGATAGCATCTAGAAGTGACAGCGATTCATTCTTGTCTTTCATAAAAGGTTCATTATTCCTCATGAAGCTAGACAAGAAGAGGAAGTAAGCTAATCTCTAACAGACGAAGAATTTAAACGCAATTACACTTTTTTTTAGACCGAGATTCTGCGTAATAATTACTTCCAACAAGGATAAAAGGTACTATAGCCCATTTCTTTTAGCGAGGCATATTTGCACCGACTCGCAGCGGTGCCCTTTTAGCTCGGAAAAGTTTCCTGATCGCTGATTGGTTGGACAAGATAATTCTAACCAGTCAGCGATCAGGAAACTGTTCCGAGCTAAAAAGGCACCGCTGCGAGTCGGTACAAATCTGCCTCGCTAAAAGAAATGGACTATAGGTTCCACTGAAACTTCGCTTCTGTCTCTTCGTCTGACTATGAACTGATTTGTAACGGTTTCTTTAAGAGCCATATATCCACATTCTGGTATCTGTCCAAGTTTAGAAATGCATTTTTTTTATTCGCCAAGTTTATCTTTTTGTTTTTTTTTCTATCAACGTGCAATACATTTAGCCATGATCTTAGATAAGCTTCTTCTTCATCTTCTTCTTCTTCTTCTTCTTCTTCTTCTTCTTCTTCTTCTTCTTCTTCTTCTTCTTCTTCTTCTTCTCACTATTATTATTATTAAAATCAATTCGCAAATGCATTTTTTTAATTCGCTCAGTTTATCTTCATTATTTTTTATCAACGTGCAATACATTTAGCCATGATCTTAGATAAGCTTCTTCTTCTTCTTCTTCTTCTTCTTCTTCTTCTCACTATTATTATCATTAAAATCAACTCGCAAATAATGAAAGACGTTTTAGGGTCAAGATTCATAAAACATATCATTTTCAAGCTCGTGAGAACATTGCCATCGATTGGAAGATGTGGATGACAGTTTATGTTGCACTTCTTCCTTTATAACGCCATTATCTTGGGAAGGATATGCTCTCCAAATCGTTTGTTATCTTAGGTCTCCTTAACGATATCTTATCACGGAAGACTGACAGCAGGGACAGGCTACTTCTCCCTGAAAAAGAAAAAAAGAAACAATCCTAATTTGAATTTAATCTCGGTTGCATCAGCGACAGGCTGACTTAGCTGTCTCTTCCCTGCTGGATATGAGGGAGGGGATGATAAACATAATACATTGGACTGGTTTCTAAATTTCGCTGATGCACCATCGAACTCTACAACGCCATTCATCATCATCATCAGCCGCCTCTCTCTCTCTCTCTCTCTCTCTCTCTCTCTCTCTCTCTCTCTCTCTCTCTCTCTCTCTCTCTCTTATTCTTTTTCCCTCTCTTCTTTATTCTATTCATAGTTCGTATTGTTCTACCCTCAGAAACCTTCTCATTCAGCTACTTCGCTGAATCCCAATTATCAAGTTGATTCATAATTTCAGCAGCTTCCTCGTTATTATGTTCTAATTTCCTTTCTTTTCTCTTTAATTCCGTTTAATGGCATCTCTTAAGAAACTCGTCCTTCCTTTATCAAGGAAATCAATATTTTTCTTTTTTTTCAATTTCTTGTATGTAACCATATTGTTGGTTTGCCGTTAAACCGGTTACAAGTCAGCTTGCCTAGGACTAGGCTGGAACTTGCGATCTTGGGAAAATCCCTCTGTCTCTCTCTCTCTCTCTCTCTCTCTCTCTCTCTCTCTCTCTCTCTCTCTCTCTCTCTCTCTTTATATATATATATTTATAAATATATATACTATATATACAGTATATGTATATATATGTATATATATATATATATATATATATATATATATATATATATATATATATATATATATATATATATATATATAAAAACAATGAACAATATATACAAGGATGAAAGAATAACTTTAACTTGAATGTTTCCTTCGAATTACTTATTTCTATTTTCGAGAGAAGGCTTATGAACAATTCTAATCTCCTGTAAATAGAGTTGTAAACCTTTATACAAGACGGGTTATCGGATAAAATAATAATTGCAAAACTTGACAATGCTACATCCAAACCTCGTTCACTGCTAAAACATGTTGAAACAGTGATGGTCACTCAAATTTCTTGTAGCTTTTTGGAATTTCCACCTCACAGTCTAAGAATGGGGAGGGGGTCGTGGGATAGAGAGGAGGATGCTTCATTAATATTCAGTTAGCGAAATTGCATCCGGAAGAAATTCTGCGGCGCAGGAGGGTTGTATGCATATTCTATCAGACAATAAGAAATATATGTATATATATATATATATATATATATATATATATATATATATATATATATATATATATAGTATATGTATATATATATATACATATATATATATATATATATATATATATATATATATATATATATATATATATATATACTGTATATATATACATATATATATATATATATATATATATATATATATATATATATATATATATATATATACATATATATATCCAAATAAGCCATATATATTTTTGATACATTAATGTCTGGATTCTCTTAACGACCTCGGGATCAGAGCCCCAGGCAAAATCACACAAAGACAAGAGCTTGTGACCGACCGGGAATCGAACCCTGGTCGCCAAGCTTGTATAGACAGTGACTAAACCAAGTAGAGAATCCAGACATTAATGTCTCAAAAATATATATGGCTTATTTGAATATGAAAAACACGTCTAAATGTGCAAAATTTATCATATATATATATATATTTATATATATATACATATATATATATATATATATATATATATATATATATATATATATATATATATATATATAGATATATATATATATATATATAGATATATATATATATATATATATATATATATATATATATATATATATATATATATATATATATATATATATATGTATAAACCATATAATTATATATCTCTTAATACCTGGATTCTCTCTACCTCGGGATCAGAGACCTAAGGGGGAATCAACTTCCTGATAATAGCTTCTGGTCGACCAGGGAATCGAACCCCGGCCCAAAAAACTAAGGTTTCAGTGACATAACCCTTGAGCCATGACAAGTCCACTGCAGAACAAAGGGCTCAGACATGTCCTTCCACTTGCGTCTGTTTATGGTCTTTCTGCGCCAGTCTACACCTACAAGCTTTCTTAGTTCGCCAATCCATCGTTTTCTCTTTCTCTAGGAAACCATTCTGTTATTCTTAATGTCCATTTACTGTCTGTTATTCTCATAATACTGTATGTCCTGCTCATGTCCATTTCCTTTTTCTTACATGTTGTTAGAATATCCTCTACTTTAGTTTGCTCTCGTATTCATGTTGCCCTTTTTTATGTCTCTTAGTGTTATTTCCATCATTATTCTTTCCATAGCTCTTTGAGGTGTGGCTAGCTTATGTTCTAAATCATTAGTAAGGCTCCAAGTTTCTGATGCATAAGGTAATACAGGTAGGACCCTCTGATTAAATACTTTTAATTTTACAGAAAGCGGCACTTTACTTTTCATAATATCTTTTTGTTTACCAACAGCTCTTCATCCCAAGCTTATTCATCTTTTAATTTCGGTCTTGTGTCCTTTGGAAACACTTACTATTTGTCTTACTTGTAAGTACGTATATTCATTAATTCGTCCTTAACCCTTATCTGTTGCCTCCCTGTATTTTCATTGAATTTTATGTTAATTTTGCTCATATTCATTTACAGTCTTAATTTTCTGCTTTCTCTATTCAAATCTTCTATCATCTTTACTAATTCCTTCCATGATTCACTATATAGAACTAAGTCATCTGTAAATCTCAAGTTGTTAAGGTATTCCCCATTAATGTTAATTTCTACATTTTCCCAATCCTAGCTTAGAAACTTCCTCTAGGCATGCTGGGAACTATTTAGGAGAAATAGGGTCTCCTTATCTAACTAATTTTCTTCATTGGATTTTTTTTTCACTAAATTTGTGTTTTTAGGATTGCTGTACTACCTAAGTGTTCTAACACAATTATAATCTATTCCTCGTCGTTGAAGGGCTTTCATGACTATTAAAGTTTTGACAGAATCAAAAGCTTTCTCATAGTCTATAAATACTATACATATTATTTTGTCATACTCAGTAAATCGTTCCATTAGCTGGTTAATAACATTGATATTGTCAGTTGTTGATTATACGCTTCTAAAATCTGCCTGTTCTCTTGGTTAATTGTTACCTTTCCATTTTGCCAAATATGATCTTTGTAAATATTTCATATATTACTTAGAGTAAACTTATTGGGCGGTAATTTTTTCAGGTCTTTTGTGTTTCTCTTTTAGCGAAACAATATAATGATATTTTTTTTCTAAGCTGAACGTATGGAGCAGTCTTGCAAACATTTGGTGTAAAGTTCAGCGGGATTTACTACTATGAAATATCCTTCCTCTATTATTAGATTTGTTAGGCCTTCTGCTTTGTCTCGTTTCATGCCTTACAATACGTTTTATACTTATTCAGTTACTTTGGGTACCGGCTCAGATATTTCATTATTGGAAAAGTTACTTCTTACATTGAATAGCATTGTAAAGGAATCCTCTGCAATTTTTATCACTCCATCTCCTTTGTTGATACATCCATTTTCATCCGTTAAAACAAATATCTGTTGGCACCCTGTTCCAAGTCTTCTTTTCATTAACTTGAGGCTTCTTCCTTTCTCTAGTTTTTCCTCAATTTTTGACCTGATTTTGTTTACGAATGTCTTGTGTTTTTAATTTGTTTGTGTTTTGGATTGTTCTGCTAATTCTATTTAATCTCACATGGATTTTTACCCTTATCTCCCATCTTCCCCTTATTAGATTTTTTTTTATGTTTTCTGATAGTTTTTCTTGATCTTGTTTAGAAACTTTTCCATCTATCTTCTGTGTTGATTCCAATACAAATTTTGTTAGATTACCTTTAATTTCGTTTTCCATTTCGTCACATAACTAGGAGTATCTGTTTTGTATTGCTAAGCTAAACTCATCATATTTTTTTCTTATTACAGAAGTTTTTATTTTCTTTATTAACATTCGTTTTTTTTTCCTTCTTTAGATCTAGACAAATTTTTCTTTTCACAATTGTATGGTCAATTGACTTTACCTTGTTTAACACTATGACATCTTTAACTGAATTAACTCTTTCACTGAAAATAAAATTGATTTTGTTTTTCGTTTATACATATGGGCTTCACCATGTCTATTTCTCTGTGCCTACAGCTGATTTTACTTGCTTCTTTTGACCCTTTTTGTCATACAAATTCCCCAAAGCAAATGTGAATAGTCTTATGTTTTTTCAAGATATCTCCTGATTTACAAAAAAAAAGTTTCTGTTTCTCCCTTTGTTCTTGGTGTGTACGTTTAAATTATCTTTCTTTTATAATTTTCATTTAGTTTGATCATCGACCCTGCAATTCTATAGCTGATACTATAAAATTCTTCTATGTTATCTGCACAATTTTATTAGCAATAAATCCCACTCCATTTTCTTTGCTCCTTTCATGTCTTCTGAAGCAAAAGATATGACCATCTTTTAACTCTATATAAGATTCGCCAGTTCATCCAATTTCGTTCAATCCTACGATATTATATCATAATTTGTTTATTCCAGCTCTTCTAGTAACACAGCAAGATGATTCTTACCTAAACAGGGTCCTGACGTTGGAGGTTCAGTTTCCATAGCGGTCTGTTCTAGTCCAAATATATTACATACAAAATAATATATATATATATATATATATATATATATATATATATATATATATATATATATATATATATATATATATATATATATATAAATATATATATATATATATATATATATATATATATATATATCTATATATATACATATATATAGATATATATATATATATATATATATATATATATATATATATATATATATATATATATATATATATATATATATATATATATATATATATATATATTGTGATTAGAAAGGCATTTTAAAACCTTGATTTTCTTATGAGCAATGCAGTATTATCAAGTCTTATGGAGTACTCTGTGAGTTTTTCATCTTCATAGCTTATTACCATAGTTTGAAACCAAAGACAAAAATCATAATTATCAACTAAAGCAATAGATATTGTCATATGTAAATTATATATTGATATATCATCAGAGTTAATGTGTACAAGTTGTAATTGGTCACATAAAAATCGTTCAAAAATATGATTTTGTTGTTGCTACCATCTGGTGTAAGATGCCAGGAAATTGCATCAAAGGGTGTTTCCTTAGATCCCCACCCTTAGTGCCTTTTCAAAATTTAGTCCCCAACCCCCCAAAAATAAACGCTACTTCGCCCCTCGTACATGTAACAAGACACACTTTATAGAGGATTGATATCTATAATTGGGCTTATGATTAGCTACCAAAGTATTTGCTGCGCACATTAATATATTTTGGTTAAATTTGAGGTTTTCAATTCTATGGCTGAGTTCCAACTCTTTGCTTTTAGAATACTGGAATCTGCTCTACACATTTTTTTTAATTCATATTACACATAATCACCATAACATAGAGCCTAAAAATCAGAAGAAAAATAGTATTTTTGGAATTATGAATTTTTGAAGGATTAATTAAATAAAAACTACCACGAAAGTATAATTTAGTAATCACACACGTCACTAAATCTGAATTGAATCCAGGTATTTCTCCTTTTCGTCAAAAGATGGCAGCACACATCCCTTGTCCCATTCATGTGAATGATACTATCCAATTGGAAAAGGGTGATAGATTAACACTTATGAAGACGTGTGTGGTAGGTATAAATCATATTCAGTTCCAATTAAGTTGGCTATTTTGGGTTATTTTTAAACCAAAATAACTTCATGGAAGATTCCAGAATGCAAGGATTAAAGAGCTCTACACATTGTTTCTCTTCATGGACAATAGATGGCCTTAGCAGAGTACTAAATTGCTAATTATCCCCACCATCCATCCATTATAATTTTTATTACAGCATTGCTGTTGCTATTTGGGCACAAAATTGCTATAAAACAAACGCACGTGAACTTGACGTTCCTTGTTGTCTAGCCACAACTTAATTCTTAGTAAATTACAAAAATCACAATAAATGTCACAGAAATATTTTCTCGGCAAACAATCGTTAGTCCAATTACATTTGGGGGTCTTGGGGGTGGGTCGCCAGATATGCCACATATACTGAAATTTGTGAGACAATCAAGTAATTACACAGTTATTTGGTCTAATTTTCAATTACCTTTTTATGAAACCGAAATATGATTAATATGTTTAATGGTAGGACATGTATTGTTAGTGAAAACTACGCTCATTAACAATATTGTTATATTCTGAAAGGCATAATAACGTAGCCTTCCGAGCTGACCTCCCTAACAGCGTAACAAGTTTTACTTTACCGCCAATAGATGGCATCAGAGGCACCTTGTCCCAACTAATATAGTCAATTATTTGAAGACCATGTGTGTCAAAAAAGTGTGGTAGGAAGGTAGAGGCTAGAGAATTGGTAGTTGATAAATTGTCCAACGATCGTTTCCTTATTAGGAATGAATATTTTTATCAGAAAATGGTGTGATTTTTTCATATGCTATCGGAAGTAACTTGAGTTTACATATAAAAGTGTTTAATATTTCCATTTTTCATCAGAACACATGGATTGTAAGCCATATCACTGTACAAATGACCAAGATAACAATCATCAGCATAGTTAAGGTTGGTGGGACGAGTTTGGGGTCAGCGCTGCCGAATAGAATTTCCTTGAATGGAGAATATCATTATTCATTACAGATTCAAATCATTGAAGGAATAATAGTTATATGCCAGAAGGTACATGGTTATGGTGTAGTTTGATGTTCTTATAATCAGCGTAATTAACATAGACAAATCGAATAATGAAAAAGAAAATTGTCACATATTTGTGTCTTCGCCATCGCCTGACTGTATTGCGTCATCCACCTGTGAATTTTTGTTGGTTATAAAGGACGTTTTAGAGTGTAAATCAGTTATAAAATAAACCTTACAGTTTTTTCCTTAGTAAATATATGCACGTCAGTAAACCTGTTTCTTGGTTCTATATAAGTTAAAAGAATCCATTATTCTTTTAAATTGTTATTCTAAACGAATCTATTATACATATATATATATATATATATATATATATATATATATATATATATATATATATATATATATATATATACACACACTCACATATATATATATATATATATATATATATATATATATATATATATATATATATATATATATATATATATATATATATATATATATAATGTTTTCCCTTACCAGTAACGGTGAATATAAAGAGCCGATACTGAGAGAGAGAGAGAGAGAGAGAGAGAGAGAGAGAGAGAGAGAGCTCCTACAAGACAATGATGCTGGTGATCTCTGCAAATGCATCAGATGGCACGGAGTATATCTATAACAAGCACAGCCAATGTTCATTTATAGAGGTAAAGTGTGGCTGTTGCATAAAGCTATGAAAGATATATGACAATAATTTCTCAACGTTTATTTTTATAAGTACGAATATTAATCGTGATATTTTGAAGGAATTTTTCGCTTGTCATAGAGTTGAAGATAATAGTTTGGAGAGAGGGAAATATAAGCTTACATGATTAAAGTGTCTCTGGGATTAATGAGAATATGAATGAAGTTTTGCTTTATACAAAAGTTTGCTTCAGGGAAAGGGTTTATTCTGTAACGATATCAAAGTCAGATTAAATCATTGCCAATAAATCACATGAAAGGTCTCCTGCTTTTTACATTTTTGATTCGATAGAAAAGTTAACAAAGATGATAAGTTGTTGGATGTCAAGAAAGGTCAATCAGGATCTTTGTTTTCAAGGTATTAAAAAGATTTTTCAAATAAGTTACAAATACAATAATATCGATAGAAATTGGAATAAAAGTTAGGCTGGTCTAAACAGTCAAATGCTTATCCTTATTTCTATCGGTCATAGGTTCGAGTCATTGGCCGAGCAGATATTTATCATCAAAAAAATTTCCCTAAGCGTTGGATATCCAAGGCAGAGTGAATTCGATATTAAGGGGTATTTGTAACTTACTTGAAAACATGATATATATATATATATATATATATATATATATATATATATATATATATATATATATATATATATACACACACACACACATATATATATATATATATATATATATATATATATATATATATATATATATATATATATTGAATATGTATCACTAACACTCATGATTTTAATCAATGTAGATATCAACCACAATGGCATTTGATATTGGATTCTACCTTTGGGAATGTATATCCACTGGAAATTCATTTATGATAAATGCTTCTGGCTGGGCAAGGATTCGAACCTATGCCCTGGCCGAAACAATGTCTGCATGGACGACTTTACCAATCTGGCTATCAAGAGATATAATAAGGTCATTTCAAGTCCACTATACATATACCTGTCGAATTCAGGAATCTGTTCTTGGAGTTGAAATCAACCCATCAGGCCACGTCAGAGGCCCCCACCGTCAGAGCCCTTTCAAACTTTAGTTCCCCCACCCAAAAAACGCTCCTACGATCCTGTTCATCAAGTAATATTTTGATTATTGGATAAGTTTCTGAGTAACTTTCGGTACCTGAATGTTATCCATTTTATAAAAGGAAGTGCTTTCTTCCCTCTTCTATAGGCATCGTGACATCCTTGTGGTGTTCTTTTGTGTTCTGATAAGTCCCCAGAAATGATAATGATAATAGTGAAGTAAAATTAGTCTTGATGTTCTGCATTATTTTAATATCTAGCAACTATCAATCAGAAAGAATATTTTTCTTTTATAATATCAATTAAGTAAATGGAACTGCCATTGTGTTTGATTTCGTAGTTATTCGAAGGACCAAATCACCGTTTTCTATCAATCTTCATTAAGATCTTTGAAAAGGGAAAAGTGCTTCGTAAGTTCAGGTAATTGGTTCTGATCGTATTTGTGAATGTCAGTGCCATTTGAAGCGTCATAGAACTGGATTCTCCAATCTCTACTGGTTCTACTCTCATATACGTCTATGGGCCTTTTAGTCCTTGTGTCCCACAATGGGCCCTAGTCCTGATATCCTAGGACGTATGTGGACTCATCGAGAACCATTGCTGTTAGACATATCACCTCTTATAGTTATTTTTCCTTCTTTGTCAATCTGATGATTACTGGATGTACAGTAGTTTCTTTATCTAAAGTCGCTGCAATTTCTCGTTCTTTTCGATTTTGTGCCAATGGGTTTTTACCTGAAAACCTTTTTCCCTATTCGTGGCGTATCTAAGAAATTTATGAAATTATTCAAGTGAATGATTTTTAAATGTTTCTCATCTTATTTCGTTGTATATTGAATTTTAAAGAGACAAACATTTACTTCGATTATTTTATTCTTATAATAATTCGCTCCATTGTATAATTCCCTTGTGATACGTATTTCTATGCTTACGGGCGTGCAAAATATGCAACTAATTCAACTCTTTATATACACTCTTTTCTATGTCTTCCTGTCCATACTTCATTGTTTAAATTACCTTTGCCTAAACTGAAGATATATTATAAACAATTGCGTTATGCGAAGCATCCTATACAAATGGATATATATTTTGAAAAGCATTAAGTGGCACAAACACATAACTGAAACGCAGAAATGAGTATCTATATTCGATGAATTGATACTGTAGTACTGTAGTTAGTTAACTGGATTGGAGCATCACAGGACAAAGCTCTTGATATTCCAAAAGGCGTTTTTTTTTATACCTGAATTAACCCCCTCTAATTAAAGCGGAAATGAGAGTGGGTGTATAAACCACCATAGCTTCTGAATAATGCACCTATTTCTCTCTCTCTCTCTCTCTCTCTCTCTCTCTCTCTCTCTCTCTCTCTCTCTCTCTCTCTCTAAAAGGGGCTTGGTTGCCTTTGCCACCGGATTGAGTCCACATTTATATCCTCGACCCACATTGCATTGTTTGCTCCTTGTCTGGACTCTCGGTTTCTCTCCCTATTGGCTTTTTGACAAAGACAACATCACATCGGACAGTTAACCTGTGGAGCTTTCCAGGATATCAATACATAAACACTTTATTTCCAACACTCCATTAAAGATTAAGTTCAGGAGACCGTTGAACCATACCTCTGGAACGTCACAAGACTCATCAGAAGGATTTGCTTTGAAACAAGGGGTGAACATTGGAGCTAGGCTTTTGGGAACAGGTGGAAAATAATAAATTGGAAGCAATGACACTGATAGTCGAAGGAACCGTTTAAAATTCACCATTGTCAGCTATACTACATCCTATAGGCCTATCGTAATAGCGAATACCTTTCTTTTACCAAAAATTCGTTTGTTAGATGGTAAGAGAGAATTAAATTCAAATGACCAGCCTTCTTGTAGGGTAATTATATTTACTGAAGGAAAGGCAATTAAGCGAGGTTATATCCTTGTTCTGTCTCTTTTTTTTGGGAATTAAGTGTTGATAATATCTGAATTCAATAGTAAGTTCACATATGAAAAGTTTTGAAGTCATAAGGCCCTTTATTTCTTACGTATTACAATCTACCCCTAGCAAATTGCCTTTTCTCCGAGTTCCTTCAATTTTTATTGGATTTTAACCTTTTCCTTGTCCTTTCTCTAGATGTATTCTTAGCAAGTCTTTTAGGTATATCTTTAAATTACCTTGATAAGATTCCTTTGTTACCAACGATAAATATTTCTTCACTACATTTAAGGCCCAACCCCATATTCCATAGGATTCCTTATCGCCCCAAAATATCCTATAAAGAAAAGCGACTCAGGGAAGGACTCCCACGATCGTCTTGTTTTTATCGCTTGGCTGTCACACGAGGCCTGTAATTTTCTAATTGAAGTTATTTACAGGAGTTCTTCAGGGAGTCATAAGTCGGGCTAAGGTATTATAAAGGGCCTTCCCGGGACGCCCATACTCTAAGAGAGGATCTCAAGTTACAGTAGCGAACTTGGGAGAGGCATCCGGTTGCTTAAGGAACACCTTGTAACCGTTCTTCTTTGTAATATGAGGAGACTTGGCTGAAGTTCAAGTGCACGTGTACTTGTAAAGCGATCTTTCTTCTGTGTTGGATATCTTATAAGACTATTCGTACAAAATCTTACTATCCCTCCTTTTCTCTGTGTCTCTCTGTCTCGCATCGTTACTGTCAAAAGTAATTTAGCTGGATAGGTTTCGTATCAGATGAGTATGCCATTCAGCTCATTTGTATCTCTCTGTCTCTCCAAATGTGGACAATCGTTAGTGACTGTGCTCTTATACAACTTGCTAGGCCGACACAAAACATTTATATTAAATTATGTTTTCAAACTAAATAAGGCGAAACCCCAACCGTTCAGTATATTTTATTCTACAGTATCTTTATTAAAAACTACGAAATTTATGTTTTAGCCAATACAAAACTCTTGACTGGAAAAGAGAATTGATTGCTGCACCTCTGATCATTACATTTTCAATCAATCATTCTGGCATCGGATAGAAAAAAGCCAGTTGCCCGGGCGACGTGTATGGGAATATCTCTGATTTAACCTGTTTTCTAGAACAAAGGTCTCCCTATCATAAATTATCCTTTACGTTTGCTTTTACATATAACCTATCGGTCATTATTACATGAATTCTCAAAGCTTCTTAAGTACTGGAGTCCAATCTTTGTTTTAATTTTTCCTAACTTATATTGTCATTATTTCCAAAAATGTTCTGTTTCTGCTTATTTCTTATATGGACTAATTAATGTCACTATGCCATAGCGTTTCACGAGACTACGTAAAGAAGAAGATAGAGCTTTGACTGAATCTTACTTCAAACATTTAAATGTTCAGTTTTCTATTCTGGATTCTCTTGATGATTCTTAGAGTCGTGCTCATTCTCTCGTTATATATATATATATATATATATATATATATATATATATATATATATATATATATATATATATATATATATATACACACACATATATATATATATATATATATATATATATATATATATATATATATATATATATATATATATATATACACACACACACATTTGTATACACATCCATTCCTCCGTAAATAAATATATTTTCTATTCCTTACTTCTAAGCAAATGTTCCTTCCAGCTCGACAAGGCAAGACAAATCTAGTATATTCTAGCAAAGTTTCATCCCACCCAAGTTGATACGGACTTGCTGATTCAAAATATAAAATAAGGATTTATCTGTAAAAAAATTTTTCTCAGTTGTTTTAAGAAAAAACATGTGAAGTCAATCTTTTATCGTCGATTATTCAAAAAAAAAAAGAAAAAAAAAATCGAATAAAAAAGAACAAAATGCGGGCAAGTCCAAACGTAGCGTGAAATGGAATTCCTGTATTGTTGTGAAATAAAATTAGTTTTCTATATAAATTAAAAAATTCCCGCCGGATAAATCATTTTGGTTTTATGTGTCAGCTCGGTTTTATGAAAATAGTCTTTCATGTATGAAATGAACATTTCGTGAATCAACTCTTCGTACTGTGAAACTGGATTCAACCTCAATTTCAAGTTCTGTTTTGTAATATGTGCTTTTATTGTAATAAGCCTTCTATTTTACGTGATAATAATAATAATAATAATAATAATAATAATAATAATAATAATAATAATAATAATAATAATAATAATAACACTGCTGTATATGAAATTAGTGTTTTGCTCATCTACATGGAAACTTCTGTTTTGAATAAGCCTCAGCTTTTGAGTAAAGTACCAAGGCTAAAGTATTACCTTTACTTATCTAATATTTTGAAATAAGCCTAATGTTGTGCATTGATATGAAGGCTATGTAACGATTTACTCTTAGGCAATGAGTTTTTTTTTATCTAATGGGAGTAAGTAGGGGTATGTGGAGAGTCAAGGAGTGCCAGTGTTATCTCTGGTACTTATCATCACTGTCAGTGCCTCATTCAGCCGAGGAGGATCCGTTTCTTCTCGACACAATGGCCCGAGTGTTACGCGCCAGAGCCCTTGGGAGGTTTACCCTTTCCGTTCGGCCCTTTATCGGCCTTGTCATCGCGACAAAACAATCACTGGATAGCCCAACCGACCATTCTCAAGAGGAAAGCCTTTATTTTCATTTGGGAATACACTAGAGTCGAGTCTAGTGATTAGACCGAACTACAGACCCGAGGGATGTAAAATGAACGACAAACGTCTCCGTCCATTTTCGATGTTGCATCATGACGGTCAAGTGTTCATGCGGCCTTCATACATTCTTGTAAGTCTTAACTTCCCCCTTCCCCTCTTCCATGGTTCTTATCTCTGAAGTCTGTACTGAAATGAAGGAGAACAGTTATGTAACCAATGTATGCACGAGAAGACTACACCAATCTACACATGCTGTAGAAACTACACTTGGTCTTATGAATGGCCTTTATTTTCCTTGATCTGTATACAACTTCCTTTGTGGTAATACGCCTCTTTTTTATCCTTTCTCGGCCCCATTAGACGTCTAATTCCCCGTCCAAATCTTCTCTTTTTTAACACACACACGAAATTTATGTCTTGTAATCAAGTTTTCCCTAAGTTTGAGAGCTAATAGAAACAGATAATTGCTTCTAAAGAAGAATGAACT
>NC_090728.1:171172544-171185044 GCF_036898095.1 Palaemon carinicauda
TGTGCCATTAGACTTCACACTAAATAAATTGCCCGTATAATCATAAATGGATTAAATTGATATGATGTTTTTATTTTCATCTCAATGCGAAAAATTCCACAAATCACTTTACCTACTTTTTATCTTTTTTTTTCAAGTCTTCTGGGTCGTCCCTCTACGCACCAGTTTACGATTAGACATTCGTTATATTATCATTATTATTATTATTATTATTTTTATTATCATTATTATTATTATTATCATTATTATTATTATTATTATTATTATTATTATTATTATCATTATTATCATTATTATTATTATTATTAGTAGTAGTAGTACTTGCGGAGTTACAACCCTAGTTGCAAAAACAGGATGCTATAAGTCCAAGGTTTCCAACACGGAAAAAAGCCAAGTGAGGAAAGGAAACGAGGAAAAATAAAATATTTTAAAAACAGTAACATTAAAATAAGTATTTCCTAAATAAAATATAAAAAAGCTTTAACAAAACAAGAAGAGAAATAAGATAGAATAGTGTGCCTGAGTGCACTCTCAAGCAAAGAACTCCAACCCAAGACAGTGGAAGACCATGGTACCTTTATCCACGTCATAAAGACTTTTAAGCGCTCTCAGCTTGTGATGTGATTTCTTAGAAATGAATAGATAAATACTTAAAGGTTTCTAGACCATATAGCACCCAGGCACCCTGGTTCCTTCTCCCTTTATCAAAATAAACAAATGCAACTTTATCTTATTCTGCTTTATCACTGTTTTTGGTTTTATTGACCTATTTATTTTTTTAAAGATTTATTGGTTACACTATATTTATGATGGCTCTTCCTTTCTGAAAAGATTTTTATTTCTGATAACCTTCTGATAACCTTTTGTTATATGATTTCCTAAAGACTGACCTTCCATCCCTTATCTATGAAACTTGAGTCCGAACAATTCTTCCTTATAGCCAGTATTCTTACAAGGGCCAGTTGGCTGCTTGCATTTTCTTTTAAGATATAATTAATATCAAAGTCAGCCTTGACTACGGGATGTTGGCTGTGAATAAAGACTTGTTCAAATTGACTTCAAGCTCTTTGATTGACTTGGTTCATCATAAGCTGCTATATATAAACATAAGGATCTATGTTTTGATGGTATGATCTTGATCTCCTTCAAAGTTTCCAAAGTATCGGCAAAATAGAATAGTTTTAGATGGTGCATTTAATCACTCAAGATCTATCCTGACCGGTGTTTTTAAGCGTCATGTTAATGTGAGCAGATTTTTTTTTGTAAAAGCTGGACATTTCATATGTATATATATGTATATATATATATATATATATATATATATATATATATATATATATATATATATATATATATACATACATATATATATATATATATATATATATATATACAGTATATATATATGTATATATGTATATATATATATAAATATATATATATATATATATATATATATATATATATATATATATTATAATATATATATATATATATATATATATATATATATATATATATATATATATATATATATATATAGTATTTATACACACACACACATATATATCTATATATATATATTTATATATATATATATATATATATATATATATATATATATATATATATATATATATATATATATATATACTGTATATATATAAGAGAATCCAAGAATCAATCCAAAACCTTTTTCTACTTATCTTTAATATTCATACTTTTCACTGGAATGGCAAAATTAAACAAAATATCAGTACTATTCTTTTAATGGGGACAATTTGGTTAATTTAGCTAAAAAAAAGCGGACCAAATGGGAACAAAGGGGGACAACACTTTCAAAAGTAAAATAAAAGCTGGGCATTTAAAAAAAAAAAAAAAAAAAAAAAAAAAAAAAACGGGACTGCCCGCCTAAAGCGGGACTCTGGTCATATTATGTTACGCTATCTTTGTTTGTTCTAGTGTTTATTTGTGATATGTTTATTCGATTTGAAAGTGAAATAGTACACTATACAGATAATAAACTTCTTGTTCTGGTTATTTGGTCAATCCTAATAGAAATATAGATATAAAACTGACTAGTAAGCATTGAAGTTGAAGGAGAATGTGACTGAACTCCAGAAAAGCTGTCTTGATTGATTATCTAATCTTGCACAATGGTTCCCTTCCACAATTTTAAGCATAGGCAATACGGTTCATGGTTGTATTGATTATTAATATTTGGCAGTACATAATATTGCTTGCAATTCCAAGCTTTCTCCATTCCATTACATAAGAAGATATTTACATGTTCCTACAAACCTTGGTATTTTGCAAAGCTCGTTGTACCAACTGAGATGAGAGTATAGAGTCATGTACATGTTTTGCTTTGCCATTGTTGGAATATAATTCTCTTATTTGGATGTCAGCAGCGTCTTAGGATCTTTATCCCTTGAACTAAACTGCTCTAAGCTGTAGTTATGATTTTTTTGGACTATCGTCATGATTCCGAGTGACCAACTTTCAAAAATATTTCAGTTGAAACTTTCTCTATCTTCCACTGTCTATGGTTTGAGTTCTCTTACTTGAAGGTACATCCAGGCACACTATTCTACCTGTTTTCTTATTTTCTTCTTGGTTTATGTACAGTAGGTGCTCCAGTATCAAAGTGCTAGTACAGCTGTCAGACGTCTCCCTAGCTAGCCGTGAAGTGTACCGAAATTAAAGAAGCCAACTGTACAGTCATTTCCAAATTGGTGACTGTTACTTTGTAACATTCAAGTGTTGCTGTTTTATGATTATGTGTTAAATAGGAAAACGATTATATATATGTATATATATAAATATATATATATATATATATATATATATATATATATATATATATATATATATATATATATATTATATATATATATATATATATATATATATATATATATATATATATATATATATATATATATATATATATATATATATATACATTCTCTAATTTAGGGGAATTCAAAATCTCTAGTTGATAATGCATACAAAAAATAGTTATAAAAAGCAAAATAAGAAATCAATGAAACAAACAAGCACAGTAAAACAGAAAAAAATGTTCGGATTTTATAAGAAACAACGGCAGAGTTGTTGTCGCAGTAACTACAATTGCTTGCGAAAAAAAAAAACTAAAGTTAAAAAAAAAAAGAAGTTTTTTCTATGGGTCGCTCAGCGAAATTACTTCCATTCATGTATCCAGAGTCGAAAAGTTTGAACAAAAGCTGGGCTCTTTTTGACAGGGACTATGTGAATGGCTGTCCTTTTGGAAAACGATCTATTAGAGCAGTTAGCATCTCTCTCTCTCTCTCTCTCTCTCTCTCTCTCTCTCTCTCTCTCTCTCTCTCTCTCTCTCTCTCTCTCTCTCGTATATATATATATATATATATATATATATATATATATATATATATATATATATATATATATATATATATAAAATATATATGTAAATATATATATATATATAAAATATGTATGTAAATATATATATATATATAAAATATGTATGTAAATATATATATATATATATATATATATATATATATATATATATATATATATATATATGTGTGTGTGTGTGTGTGTGTGTCTGTGTGTGTCTGTGTGTGTTTATGTGTGTACCTGTCTACCAAATTACGGAAAGAAAAGTGAAAAAAACTATTTGAATTATTATTTTCGTTTAATTGACATAATCCTAATCACAATGAAATATTAAAACAGACATATCTTATCTACATAGAACATTCGATTCCTATAAGTCTACTTGCTTAGCCATCAGCAGCCTTTGCCTGGTCCTCCCTGGTCCTAGCTTAATGGAAAAGGAACTTTGCTGTGATCATATGTATATATGGTCGGTCTCTAAGGCATTAATGTCCTTTCCTTAGTTCCTGCTACTCACGAAGGAAAGTAAAGAGAGCAAGACACTGGAGTTGTGTACTCTACTATGAGATTCAGGGCCTCTGTAACACGGTTTTTTCGCAATAACTTTTTTTCTATGAATTTCATAAATATAACGCTTATTCAGAATGCGCATTATATCTACACATAAATTTTGACTATATTCTGCATTACGTAGGTTGAATAAATTTGGTACTTTATTAAGTAAAAGTGACGATTTTTGAAGACGGGCCAACTTACTCAGAGAAAAGGTTTCGAACGCACTCGTTACGTAACTTATGACGACATTTCTTCTCTCTTTCTCGATCGATGATTGGTTATACGTAACGAAGGCTATACCTCTGCCAACAATAACACAAAAGTGTAAATAAAAGCAAAGCAGTACACCTTTATGAACTCTGAAACCTCTCCACTGAGAATTGTCATAATGAACAAACGAACAAAATATGTTAATAAATACAAAAACACTTCGATTATTTGTCTAACTCCCAAAATAAGTTTCCTAAGAAATTACAGTCTACTTTATAGGTCACAATCAGATTGACAAAGTGTATGGAATAGTTGGTAATTTTCAAAAACGTAGTAGACCAGCTTGATTTGATAACTGCTATATCCAATGTCAAGCAATTTTTATTCATTGTCTATCTACCTACCTATTTACTGTAAACAAAAGAAAGCCGGTACCGTATTTTGGCTTTAAACCTTCACCAATAATTATCGTCAGAATGATGACTTCAAGAGGCTCCACCCACTTTGGCCTCGTTACAATTCAGGATAACACTGAAGGCTATCATGGACATTGTTGGATCAGAAAATTTAAATTCTGGCTATAAAAACTCATTTCTCGAGTAGTTGTAAGAAGTGCTAAATGATCCTCAAGGATCCCAGCAGTTGGCCTAAACGTTTAATTCATGTATACTACTGTTGCGGCTATACTGCTACAGTAGTATTACTAGCACAGATACCCCACCCACATTTATGTATCGTTCCGCCATTCATAAAGTCTTTGTCATGTTTTTTCACTGTGCAATAAGCCATGGCCTCCTCAGAAATTAAGTTTAACATTAGATGATAGGTTATTTCATTAAGCGGACAAATTATGGCAACTGGGTATGTTATTGCCGATGTTGAAGCTAAAGATAAAGTATGGTATCATTCCTTCATTGCATTATCATCTTTACTACTATTTGTTTGGTTACATGTAGTAATTATTTTAAAGGATAAATGAATTATGTTCACTTTACTTTTATAAATTCCCATGAGATGTACAAATAAAACTCCTAAAACTATTCATGATTTATTTACAAAATGCAGTCATGCCCAAAACATAGCCAACACGGTCGTATGGCCTAAGAAGAAGAACAAAAATTATATCGGATGATCCGTTGGTCTGATGGAGATTTTAGCACAAAAAATATTATTTTAACAAAAATAGTTATATAAAGACTGTTTACATACAATCTCTCTCTTTCTTTCTCTCGTGGTGGCATAGTGAATAGTTAATGGAAATGTTCAAAAGCCTGAATGACATTACAAGTATTATAAGCATGTTACGCTAAATACAAATCAGACCATAAACATTGGATTTAAACTAGAAACTGAATAATTACCTATTCAGGCTATAGTAAATATGGCCACGGGCTTTTTCTTGACTGTATAAAGTTGCAAGTCGTAAGACAAATGCAGTTTTGCAACCACGGGGGCAATTCCAAATCCTGTTAGCCATTCTTGACTGTTATGGGTTTCAGAGCCGATGGAAGAAGGTGAATGGGTGTCTGGTGGATGGGCGGGGCAAAATTTTGTCAAAAGATGTTTACATTGCTTACGTAATGAATGTTTTCGACTCTTGGCTCGTTATCACTGGCCATGGCGTCGGCTAGATCATTTTTACTCAATAAAAATTAAAACTATCGAGTTTAGGTTATTGATAATGCTGACAAAATTTGTGTGTGGTTGTAAAATATACATATGTCAACTTTCAGCTACATCCGATGCTTTGATAAGGAGCAAAGTCCAAAAAACCGTGTTACAAAGGCCCTGAATCTCATAGTAGTTCCTTTAGTGTCATACATTCCTATCACCTATGGTTTTTTTTTTTTTTTTTTTTTTTTTTTTTTTTTTTTTTTTTTTTTGACATTACATTTTTCCCTATAATAATATTGTTACAAAGTTCAAACTCGCAGCAAATGCTTTTATGTTGAACAAGCTTACTTAAGTCCTTTTATAGTTTATAAATCTAATATCTGTTTTGATGTTAATGTTTTCAATATGTTTCATTTCAATTTTTCATTACTTCTTATATCTTTTATTTATTTCCTTATTTCCTTTCCTCACTGGGGTATTTTTTCCTGTTGGAGCCCTTGGGCTAATAACATATTACTTTTCCAACTAGGGTTGTAGCTTAGATAGTAATAATTATATCAATAATAATAATCAGTAATTCCTATTTGAATCATCAAAGGGTCTCGGTGACTTTAGAAGGATTTGTATTCCCACAAAATATTTTGGGGAGGTTGACGTCGATGGTGTTTACATGACAAATTCTTAATCTTTATTTTCTTTTAGTTTTATAATTTTATCTGTTGATCAAATAGGTTATACATATTTCTATCTGGTCAAAAAGGTTATACATAATTCTATCTGTTGATCAAATAGGTTATACATAATTTTACATGTTGATGAAATAGGTTACACATAATTTTATCTGTTGATCAAATAGGTTACAAATAATTTCATCTGTTGATTTAATATGTTATGCATAATTTTAGCTGTTGATCAAATAGGTTATACATAAATTTAGCTGTTGATCAAATGGGTTGTACATAATTTTAGCACTTGATCAAATAGGTTGTACATAATATTAGCTATTGATCAAATAGGTTATACATAACTTTATCTGTTGATCAAATAGGTTATACATAATTTTAGCTGTTGATTAAATAGGTTGTACATAATTTTAGCTGTTGATCAAATAGGTTGTATATAATTTTAGCTGTTGATCAAATAGGTTATACATAATTTTAGCTGTTGATCAAATAGGTTGTACATAATTTTAGCTGTTGATCAAATAGGTTATACATAATTTTAGCTGTTGATTAAATAGGTTGTACATAATTTTAGCTGTTGATCAAATAGGTTGTACATAATTTTAGCTGTTGATCAAATAGGTTATACATAATTTTAGTTGTTGATCAAATAGGTTATACATAATTTTAGCTGTTGATCAAATAGGTTATACATAATTTTAGCTGTTGATCAAATAGGTTGTACATAATTTTAGCTGTTGATCAAATAGGTTATACATAATTTTAGCTGTTGATTAAATAGGTTGTACATAATTTTAGCTGTTGATCAAATAGGTTGTATATAATTTTAGCTGTTGATCAAATAGGTTATACATAATTTTAGTTGTTGATCAAATAGGTTATACATAATTTTAGCTGTTGATCAAATAGGTAATACATAATTTTAGCTGTTGATGGAAAATGTTATACATAATTTTAGCTGTTGATCTAATAGGTTATACATTATTTTAGCTGTTGATCAAATAGGTTATACATAATTTTATCTGTTGATCAAATAGGTTATACATAATTTTACATGTCGATGAAATAGGTTATACACAATTTTATCTGTTGATCAAATAGGTTACAAATAATTTCATCTGTTGATCTAATATGTTATGCATAATTTTAGCTGTTGATCAAATAGGTTAT
This sequence comes from Palaemon carinicauda, assembly GCF_036898095.1. NCBI lineage: Eukaryota > Metazoa > Arthropoda > Malacostraca > Decapoda > Palaemonidae > Palaemon > Palaemon carinicauda. The sequence continues at coordinate 171,180,182 of NC_090728.1, forward strand.
ACATAATTCTATCTGTTGATTAAATAGGTTATACATAATTTTCTCTGCTGATCAAATAGGTTATACAATACTTTATCTCTGATCAAATAGGTTAAACCTAATTCTAGGAAATTGGCAGACTGAAATAAGAATATATGAATAACAGGAAAATACAATAAAATGGAAGATAAATCTGAAGGTAATGGAAAACGAAAGTAATAAACACACAAGGTAGGACATTGGCAGGCTGAAAGAATATAATTATGAATTACAAGTAAAAACAATAAAACATAAGGCAAATAGGTTATGCATAATTCTATCTGTTGATCAAGTAGGGTATACATAATTTCATCTGTTGAACAAATAAGTTATACATCATTTTACCTGTCGATCAAACGGGATATAGTACATGATCTTGAGTGTCTTCAAATTAACAATAACATGAACCGCTAAAATGCCATGTCTTTCAGAAGTCTTATTTTTATCATCACATTCTTCCTCCACACCACGGTCTAGAGTCTAAAGTCTAGACCGTGCGTCACACTAAATCCTCCAGAACAACAGAAAGTAAGTTATTATCTTAGCACGGAGAGCAACAGCTTCCTCAGTCTAGTTGCTAAGAGGCAGCTTAACACCTAATCCCTTAAGTGTTGCGCTCTTCATACAGTGGATCCCTAAAGTGAACTCGAGAGGCATACTTTTGCCGAAAATGAAACAAAGCTTGAGAGGCGTGGTGGCGTCGGCAGAGCTAGCAAACCTTGTTATCTTTTACTAACAATAATTCATCGAATCATAATTTTATCACGAGTTTTCTGGTCACTTGGATATTTACTCAATTATTCCCGTACGCATAATGTAATAAAATTTATCTTTTTTTTTTTTATCATATTGTACTTTTTTGGAGGTGGATCTTGAAAGTGTACAGATAGCATTCATGTATTCTGTGTAATGAAGCCATTGTAAAAATTGGAAGACCCAGGTTTACATGACTTTGGACTATAAAACGTGAAGTTGGAGACGATGAATGGAGAAGTATTGAATTGTAAGCTCCAGATAGAGAAGACTGGTGAAATGTAAGCGAGGCCTTTTGCGTCTATAGGCGTAGGAGGAGATGATGATGCAAGACTTCATTGATGAAGAACAGATTTTATAGGACGCAGCAAGCCATCAACGACCGAACGTTCATGCCTTTACGTGGAAATACAACTTGAGAATGGATAAAAGAGTTGGCAGAAAGAACTGACTCAGGAATGAGAAAGCCTTAAGTCCTCAGTGGCTTTATTACGCAGCATTAGACAATCGTTTACGTGACTTTTTTATGGCCAGAATGTACAAAAGAGCGAGCGTAATTTATGGCGTGCTACTATCACGCCTCTCCACTTCTGCGCGAATAAATGGTAACATGACGCGTGTAGGGGGTCACTGAGTTCTCTTGTTTCGGGTAGTGCCGTCGAAGAAGAGGATGCTACCCACTCCTCCATGTCTAGCACCCTCCCCCCTCTGTCCCCCATCATCTCCTTATTTCCACCTCTACGAGTGCAAGGGAAGTATGATACATGGGGCCTACCGTTCCATAACCTCTTCTCTCTAGTTAACACTTTCGGGTTTCTAATTCCTTTCTTTTACGAAAGCTTAAACACTTCTTTTCACTCTTCAAAAATTGGCATATATTCTTCCCACAGGATAAACTTGCCTTAAAGAAACATGAACGCATTTTTTTTCTCGTTAAATCTAACTTAAGAAATCATTGTCTGTAGATGCTAGCAATCACAAGAGATGTTTATCAGTAAACCACACTTTACATTACTTTACGGGCTGCCAATGCAAGAGCCTTTGTGTCTTGCATACGGCAAGGAAATCTAAAACGAACGAACGAATTTACGTTAATTCTTACTAATACTTATCTTTCCAAATTATTCCCTACCATGGTTAGTTAGCTGACTGTACTCACACTTCATTCACCCACCTTTCCTATCAGATAGAAAATGGATTTAGGGTAGGACAGCCGTTCTTTATACTCTCCATGCATCGCCAAATAAATATTTTCATCACCTGAGAGTAACTGTAAAGTAATGGTCGTTGATATGAACTAGGACAGTAATGGGTTTTTGACAGGTAGGACCCCTTACCGGGAAGGATTTCAATAGTTTCTAAATATTAATTTTCTTTATTCCTTCTTTTTTAAATAAACAATGGTTTTTGATAGGATAGTGTGCCGCACGTGTTTCATACGCGTTCGTACACTGTAATGGCATTGCTTTTTGTATTATCACTGACAATAGACCAACCTGTGTAAGCTTTCTTGCTCATGTTTTGGTTTGTTTGAATTTTTGTGACGTTCTTGCTCGCAAGTACAAGTATATAAGCTCGTTGTCTGTTTAATAAAGTTTAGTTGCATTTACCTCGCTTCCTCGTTATAACATAACAGCCACCTCGCACAATAATAAGGAAAACACTTTTCTTCATTTCTAAATTTCTATATTCGTAACTCATGTAATATAGAGAGGTCAAACTTAGAGGAAGGGTAAGGCTTTCCTCCAAGGGGTCAGATAAGGTCAGTGCAAGTGATGAAGAGAAAGTTTTGATTATGATGAGGAAAATAAAATTTGTAATGAAAAGGGAAGACGCAATCACCATTAGCAAGGATAATTAATCAATTAAAACCCAATTATTATATCCATTCAATTTCCATATGCAATGATCATTATATCTGGCAAAATTACACAATCACTGTTAAATTCATTGTCGATAACATGCGCGTAGATATTTTAGTACTTTTGTTTCTATGTTTATATGAAAGTTGTCTTTAAATTATTATTTTTCCTGTTTTTTTATTTTGTAATTGTCTATCCTTGCAAATACAATATTTAAATTTTTTGTACAGGACACTTGGGAATTCATAGTTTTCCTATCATTATTATATCACAAGGTTACATACTCACGTAAACAACATGTTTAGACTTTGTAACATTTGTTCATATAAAAAATCATGGCCACTCAATCTGTATGAGGGGAAGGACCCTATGGCATGGGGCTGTTAAAGTATTTTTTTTTTTTTTTTTTTTTTTTGTAAAGTTATAGAACCGACTACTAGAATTATAAGGGCAAAGCCTTACCAAGTACAACAGGGAAGGTGATTATTAGTACTTTTATTAAGAGAAGAAGGCAGATGATATATGTATTACCAAGGGGAGAACAGAGTGCCTTTAGATAAGAAAAATGGATCTTTATTAGGTGGCAACAAAGACTGATCGTAGAGACACTTGGGGCTTTGGACGAAGAAGTGGGTGTCAGAATCGAGGTTTTGTTATTAAACTGTTACCTGAGTGGTATGGAGGTAAATGAAAGAGGCTGTGTGTGGCGTACATTGATATAAAAAGCTTATGATAGAAATCATAGAGAGGCACTGTAGAAGGTGTTGAGGAGGAGTAGTATAGAAGATAAGGAAGAGCCATTTGATATCTTAATGAACGCAAAGCCCATGTTAGGACGTTTATTTGGAAGAGTGAATGGTTTAGTGTAAAAGTGTGCCAGAGAAAATGGTCATGGGATGATATTATAAGTCTGACCTAAAAATGATATAGATGAAGGTATTTGTTTATCCAATATCACAAAGAATGTTCTATCACTGCTCTATACAAAGTTGCAGTGACGATACCTACTTGGCTGTCCAATGTCTTAATGTATGGCAAGATTCAAGACGCCAGAAAGAGGACTATAGATTTAGATTAAAGATTATAAGGTATGAATTGTATTGAAAATGGGTTTTGGAGTGGTTTATGTTTCAAGATGGTTAGGTATAGTAAAGATAAAATGCAGAATCTACAAAAGAAATTTAGAAATGTTAATGAATAAAGAAAGCCAATATGAAATGTAGGCCGGAGAATAATGCCCTGAAGGATGATATGGATAGAAAGAAAGGAAGCAATTGACTGGTCTAGGCATATTATAGTAAAACAAATGACTGCTTGGCGAGAAGAAAAATGTATCTCGCAGAATAGATGATGCAAGAAAGGTAAAAGAATTTAATCAATAGATTGGGAAAGGACTTAGAGCGTCTCGGGAGCCCAATATGGAAATCCATTAGGAGATTAAGGTGATATTAACTATCTATATGGATATGAAAAATAGACATTAATGGTCATTAAAGAGAAAATGAAGCTGTTAAGATGAACTCTCTGTGCAGTATAGTATTGTAAGCTGAATTGGGAGAGTAAGAAATGTGGCGATATGTAGGAGTTGGTCGGTGCAAGTGAAAGTATGAATTAGAGCATTTGAAAAGGGGTTCGTCTGGTAAAAAAGAATGGAAGACGACATTAGGGAGGAAAGGAAGTATTTCTCTTGCTTGAGGGTACACTCGGGCACACTATTCTATCTAATTCCTCTTCCTGTTGTTTTGCTAGTTTTAATAGTTTATAAAGGAAATGTTTATTTTAATGTTGTCACTGTTCTTAAGATATTCTATTTTTCCTTGTTTCCTTTCCTCACTGGCTATTTTCCCTGTTGGGGCCCCTTGGGCTTATAGCATTCGCTTTTCCAACTATGGTTATAGCTTACCAAGTAATAATGATAATAATAATAATAATAGTAATAATAATGATAATAAAAAGTTAGTTCGAAACAAGGTCTACCTTGGTGCGAAAGAAGTATTGGAAAGAGAGAGCCTTAACGCACAAGAATCGTTAGTGTTTTCAAGGGAGATACTGAATGTGTGGTGTAAAAAGGGGTTGTGGCGTTATCGAATCACCGTATGTGTAGGTATATGAAGGAACTGCGCAAGGGAGTTAAGACTATTTCAGCAATGAAAGTATGAATACATCAGTGACCGTTTCTCAGGAACAGCGTTGCATGCATTTTCTTATATCTATTTCTTACTCTTATACT
>NC_090728.1:171190044-171195044 GCF_036898095.1 Palaemon carinicauda
TATATATATATATATATATATATATATGTATATATATACATATATATATATATATATATATGTATATATATACATATATATATATATATATATATATATATATATATATATATATATATATATATATATATACATATATATATATATATATATATATATATATATATATATATATATATATGTATATATATACATATATATATATATATATATATATATATATATATATATATATATATATATGTATATATATACATATATATATATATATATATATATATGTATATATATACATATATATATATATATATATATATATATATATATATATATATATATATATATATGTATATATATACATATATATATATATATATATATATATATATATATATATATATATATATATATATATATATATATATATATATATATATATATATATATATATATATATATATACGGTCACTTACAGGGTATTTTAAAACTGCATTATTTTCCAGGAAAGTTCCAAACCTGAGAGTCTGCTATGGAACAAGAGACGGAGTTTCATGGTTTCGCGAAGCGGTCAACAAAGACATCGACTTCCAGGTAAAATAATACTTTATTTTTCAAGAATAAAAGACACGAGAGTCTCGTCAGTGACGCAAGAGAAGGTCGCATCATGTTTACCGAGAAAATATTTATGCTGTGGCTAAGGTCGCGATCTGGAACTATCTAATTTGGGCCATACAAACATAACTTTCGGACGCCTCCGGCATTTGGCTCGAAAGTAAGATGTGTTAAGAGTAGAATTCCGTCTGCAGTGAACAGAGGGTCTTCTTTTCCCCCAAGATCGGCCCTTCATAAGCATGATAGCTTCTTTGCTCTCACCATTAAGCTATGGGAACATCTGTTTTTTATGTAGACCCTACAACTTTTTTGGCATTTATATGTCGAGCTAAAAAACGAGAAATATATTAATTTTTTCTTACGTGGCCCCTAAATTTTGTGGTATTTATTTGTCAATGTAAAGAAAGCTCGCCATAACGAAAAATATATTCATTTTTTTTTTTTTTTTTTTTTTTTTTTTTTTTTTTTTTTTACCCGTTGCCAGAAGAAATGAACAATAGAAATACCAGATGAAAAAAAAAAAAAAAAAAAAGACGAACGCGCCGAACAAAACAAACCATGCCGGCGATGCATAGGCGAAGGACTATCAACGTTTGGGATTAAACTAAACAGCTTTATTTGTTCTGATCTCGGACCAGAGCATTTGCTTGCTTCATTATGATTCACACGATGTTGTTAGCGAACAGTAGCTCTACTATTCAGCGCACTACACTTTGGTTTCAGCCGGCAATTCGAGATGTTATGTTCTCACAGGATGTGAGATGTTTCTCCATAAACAGTGCCGTGTTTACTCTTCCTCTCTTACGAAGCCAGATCCACGTAGGAAATAGTTATTGAGCTTTTTACGATATCTTCTCGATAAATGATGCTGGTGGTTTTATTTTACATCTGTATTTTTCAACCTGTTGGCTGCATTTTTTTTTGTTTGAAGAGGAAGATTGTTTATGTTTCCGCAATGATGGAAAGAAGTATACATGGTAAGAGGTATGAAGACCATTTTTGCGTTTGTAAAAAAGAGAAAAGTGGCTGTGTGACTTTGCCGAATGTGGATCATAGTTAAAGGTTACAAATCCTTATTACATGTACACATTATACATATGTAAGGATATTACATTAAGAATTGTTTATGTTAGTCATTTACATATGAATATATACAACCATACAATTTGTATACTTAACTTATTCTATTTAAGTGCACAGACAGCTTCTCTAAACTTCAACGATGTTTATTACATCAGAATTTTAAACAACAGCCAATTCATCTCTTAAACAAGCTTTAATTGTTGCAGGTGGTTGAAACTGATGATGCCTGGCAGGTTATGAACTGCTTGAGAACTTACAGATACAACTCTGAAACTGGTCCGCTGTGGTGCGTCAGGCTGATACCGGACGCTCGAAAGAGCTCAGAAGAGAACGATCACCACTATCACCTGATGCTTGGATTCCATCACGGCATCATAGATGGCTTTTCGGCCATGAAGATATGTGGTTTTATCATCTCCCTCCTCAATGACGTCATAGCAGGTCGTGATATAAACGACGAGGAGCAACTTGCCGAGTTTCGAAACCATGACGAAACTAACAGGGTGATCTTAGAGAAGAAGCGCCTCCTGGAAAAGAACCTAGAATCGCAGAAACGTCTATTCAGTGAAATAGATAGGAAGAAAGATATCAAGTCTATTTTCATAGAGTCCTTCAAGAGAGCAGACGGTGGCAAAGATAGGACCAGGAGTGTCCTCCGTATCATGGATGAGACTTCGACGAGCAAATTCATCCAGAAAAGCCGCAGCGAAGGAGTTACGGTTCATTCAGCATTTACTGCTCTAGCCAATGTGGCCATGGTTGATCTCTTCATTGAGAAGGACATACGACAACATTCGTACCTTCTTATTAACAACCACGTCATTAACATTCGGCGATACTGGTCTGGCGATGTTTCACGGTCTTTTGGTTGTCATATCGTGGCCCCAATGAGAATCTACACTGAAGTTCAACCTTTTGTGAAAGGGAAATTCTGGGATTTTGCTCGCTCTGTTCATGCTGATCTGCAGAGGGATCTGAAGGAAGGGGTCATTTTGCAAAACCAGGCCGTTGCACAGTTGAAGAACTCCCCGAAGCTTACTGCAGATGACTTTTATTATCCCGCGCAGCCTTGCGATTTCAATACCTCTAATCTAGGAGATGTAACGCCTTTGGTGACTGAAGGAGGAGACCATGTACGGCCCACTAATGTTTTCAGATCAGTGGCTATACACTTCACAAATGCGACTTGGTCGCATCTTTTCAATACGTTCAAAGGACGATTGATTCATGTCCTAGACTATAACAACCGAACGATGTCCAAAGAAATTGCAGAAAAATACTCAGATTATCTTTTCAAAAGGTTAATGGAGGTAATTGAATAATAATGAATTAATTACGATAATATCAATGATCCCAAAAAGGAAGTCGATTCAAGTTTTTCAAGGGAGTAACTGTAGACTGATGCCAAAAACTTTAGCGACAATAGAATTTAAAGCAATAGACAGTTTCAATTACATTTTATTGGTCAAATGGGATACATCATAGAGTTACAGAGGAGCTAATTTTTATCAAAATATGGGCGTTCAATTGTTGTTTTTTGACACTTCAAATACACATAATTGAAAATTTCTTTTAATACCTTTATGAATTGCCTTTATATTTTGGTCGATCACATTTATACATCTACATAAAGAGGATACGGTGAAAAGCAAAGAAATACATAATAGATTAAATTATCTTACCAAGTATGAACTGTAGGACCATTAGAAAAAATATATATATTTATCTATGATTATATTATACGGATATATTATTCATCACTTTAAATATACTTTTTTACCCTCCGTTTAGAAGAAACATAAATTCAAATAATGGAAATAGATAATATCATCTTATACCATCATATACAAAACTATTAATAAAGAATAAAAGAATTCCGAGGTAAACCTTACAAAGCATTTCAGTAACCTGAGAGCTGGCTAGCATGCCTAGGCAATTACTGGGGCCCTCAAGACAACCGTTTTGAGGAGCAGACACAAGGAAGACCTTCAGATCAAGCGCTTCCTCAATTCATTCACCTTGTCGAGGGTGGAACTGTAAAGAGGGTTCGAGTAAAAAAGAAAAACCTCCTGTCTTTAATGGAGAGAGAGAGAGAGAGAGAGAGAGAGAGAGAGAGAGAGAGAGAGAGAGAGAGAGAGAGAGAGAGAGAGAGAGAGAGAAGGGTCGTCAAGTAAGGCTTTGATGTCATCATTGAGGGATGGATAATGTTTGAAATATTCTGAAACGAAAATAACACAGATGAATAAAGTTATGCTTTTGTCATCCAAAGTGGCTTATGTGATGGTGGATGTCAATTAAGGATATATTACGTCTGTATTGTCATTAATACTTTTATCTGGATAAAAAATCAACTACGATATAGATAATTCACCCCAACGATGGATTACCGATGTTTCAAGAACGAATTTTATTTGGTTATAGTTATCTTGATGCTTGGAGTTACAACTGTTATTAATTATCTTCCAGGTAGCGGGTTCCTCATTATTCTCTTCACAACATTGTGATTGTGGGCACACTATTAGAAAAAGCGTAGTACTTGCAAAGCGCTGCAATCTGCAAAAAATTCATTATCATTAGTTACCTACTACACAGAAAGCACTACTTACTTTTACTCTTAACTTGAAGGGCCTTTCTAATATACCGTGCAACATCTTTAGCTGGTGTTTCTAGTTTCCATATTTCTTTGTCATTATTTCTAAATTTTCCTAACTCATTACAGCAAAACATATGCTCCGTAGTATCCTCTGACTCCCTGCACAACACACAAATCCTATCCTTATCATTCCTGTTTCTTGAGGGATAAATAATTCTTTCTATAATGATGCGTGGAATCCAGAGATACTGATATAAAATATTTTCAACGAAACAGCTGTAATTATGTATGCTCTCTCTCTCTCTCTCTCTCTCCTCTCTCTCCTCTCTCCTCTCTCTCTCCTCTCTCTCTCTCTCTCTCTCTCTCTCTCTCTATATATATATATATGTATATATATATATATATATATATATATATATATATATATATATATATATATATATATAAAATACAGATCAAATCACTATCTGTACCTTAATGGAGACTGATGTATGCTAACAGTGAATTATCAAACAGAATTAAAAAAAGAACTTTTCTTTCAGGGCAATTCTCTCTCTCTCTCTCTCTCTCCTCTCTCTCTCTCTCTCTCTCTCTCTCTCTCTCTCTCTCTCTCTCTCTCCGTCGTTCCCCCTTTTGATTTGTTTATTGATAATAAATGAACCGAGAACAGACGAGAGAGAGAGAGAGAGAGAGAGAGAGAGAGAGAGAGAGA
>NC_090728.1:171200044-171205044 GCF_036898095.1 Palaemon carinicauda
TATTGCTTTTGAAATATTTTATTAGATTTTTCTTCACTTCTCATATCGTTTATTTATTTCCTAATTTCCTTTCCTCACTAGGCTATTTTTTCTGTTGTAGCCCTTGGGCTTATAACATCTTGCTTTTCTAACTGGGTTGTAGTTTATCTAATAATAATAATAATAATAATAATAATAATAATAACAGTCTTCTAACATTTGAAAATAAGATATTTTGAACTTCTTTTCCACGACTAAACCTGGCGAACCCGTTACCCCAGTTTCTTATTGAAAGCTAAGAGGTGCTTGTTACAAACAATGACTAGTGATATACGAAGGAATCCCACTTAAATAGAAGAAGTGATATTACTTTTAAACTCATCTAAAAAAGAAGAAATTCTATGTGCTTGTCACTAAGAGATCAGAGAAATACACAAGTTCAAAATATCATATTTGAGTGTATGTTATCAAGTGAGAACTTGCTATTAGTTCTAGAAACCTGACATTTGTCGTAGAAAGAAGAAGAGTAAAGAAAATATCGTCTTCCTTTCTGGAATCGATTGATTAAAGAATTCTAGTAACTTCAACGAGGTTTTTAGACATATTACGTCTTAAGATGACTCGTTCAATATTGTTAGATGCGCCTTTGAAGGAAAGAAAACTATAAAGATAAAGGGAAACAGAGAGATACAGTATCCTAATCCCCCAACCCCTGTGAAAGGAGGATATCCTCTTTCGTCCAGCCCACAGGTATTTACATAAGCAGCCTGATGGAAACATCCGGCGAAAGAATATTCTCCGAGGGAAGGAAAAATGGCGTGAGAGCCTCGCGATCGAGAGAGCAGCAAAAGGAACGCCTCCTTCGGTGGCGTTTGCTTTGATACCATTGTTGGATCTTCGGCCGCCGGGAAAATCGCACCAATAGAAACAACAAAGAACAGAGTAGAAATATTGGAACCCGGAGGTCTGAAATTCATCTCCAATATTGGGAGCGGCGCGCTTCTATGCAGCCTCAATAACGGAACAGGGGACAAATTCTAGCAATCCAAAAGTTGAAAATAAATATGTTGGTGAATCTATGTGCTGAATTTCATAGATAGATTTGCGCCACTTGCATTAATCGTTTTTTTCTTTTATATTCGGCTTATTGGAAGCCATATAATCACGGCTGAATGAATACCTGGAAAAATATGATAAGTTGGCAGGTGATGGGAGCTAACTTTTGTGGAATTGAAAATAACTACGTAAATCAGTAAATTGCTGTATTCGTATGTATTCCTGTGAGCATGACCCTTTGTCAGAGAAATGATAAACTTAAACGTGAATGCACATTCACAACAATGCGTATTTTCGTTATAAAACACACACACAAACTCCTGTGTGTTTATATATATATATATATATATATATATATATATATATATAAATTAATACATATGTATGTATATACGTATATATACAGTATATATATGTACATATGCAGTATATATATGTATATATCATATATATGCAAGTAGTATATATATATATATATATATATATATATATATATATATATATATATATATATATATACATATATATATGTATATATATACATATATATATATATATATATATATATATATATATATATATATATATACAGATAGATAGATAGATAGATAGATATGCACGCGCAAGCACACACACACACACACATATATATATATACATATATATATATATATATATATATATATATATATATATATATATATATATATTGCCTTACATTGCCCAGTATGGAAAGTAGACATAAAAGGACTACGATTATTCTCATGAAGGTTTATTGCTTTCCACTATATTTATAGCAGTGTCGAGTTCAATCCCATTTGATACAGATATTCATTTTGTATGAATACTATGGTAAATACTATATGTAAATGACATGCAGATGATACTTGCATATCAAATGAAAATACAAGATTCGGTGAGAGTATATTTGTTTACATAATAATTTCTATTTCAAATATAGAAACAGTTTGAAATTCTATTTGAAATGAGTGGAAGCTGAAGTGACGGACTCTGGCTAGTTCTATAGTCTATCTTCTATCGGATATGTCGAATCAGTTAGTTAGACTCAGAACTAAAAAAAAAAGAAGAAAAAAGTCACTGTTACCATCTCACCCATGTAATAAAGAGCAAGTGTCTGGCTATATAGGTTAATATACTACATATATACATACATACATACATACATAAATACACACACACATATACATATATACATGTATATATATACAGTATAATATATATATATATATATATATATATATGTATACATATATAAATATATATATGTATATATACAGTATAATATATATATATATATATATATATATATATATATATATATAAAATATATCATGTCACCCTCAGCGGGTAGGGAGAGAGGGGGTAGTCATACCCTGGTGAGAGGTGGTACCCCGAGAGGGGCACTAGGAAACCACAATCTCCCACAAATTTCTGAAACTACCGTGTGTTGTATTTAGGAAAGGGTGAGGGGATGGTAAGGGTTGAACGGGCATGTGTCTGCTTGTGTGAGCATATCTCTCTAAATATATAGCCGTGATTTTTGACGGGTCACGTACACTAGTTCACCTGGCTTACCAGCGCAGATTAAAGAAAGCATGGTGATATAATGAACAAAACCATACCTATACTATTTTTTTTTTTTAATGAGGTTCATTCTCACTGACTCGCAGGGGTACCCTTTTAGCTCGAAAAGTTTCCTACTAGTTGATTGGTTAGAATGATTTTGTCCCCCCAATCAGCTAGTAAGAAACTTTTCCGAGCTAAAAGGGTACCTCTGTAAGTCAGCGCAAATGTGCCTCATTAAAAAAATTGAGTATATTTCTATGATTATTCCTGACAGGAATTCTTGTTTTGTAAGATATCTCTCTAAGAGTCTTCCAAATTGAGAGTTCCCTGTTTCTATAGATAGATGGGACAAAATGGAAAAAAAGTATTCAGTTGATCATGAATAGGGCTTATTTTAATGATAGCTACTAAATCTGTTTTCCAATATCTATTGAAATAACACAGTCTCTTGAAAACTGCAGAAGATTCTTAAAATTTATCTTCAATAAAGAAATAAAGGAAAATGAACCAAATTAGGTATCTACATCCTCCTTCTTCTTTTTTTTTTCTTTTTTTTTTTTAGAATCTCGCGTTGATTTTTATTGTTGTAAGTAAAGTGTTAAAAAAAAATAGTACTTGAAGCAATTATCTTAAACTCACCATGTTCCTAACAATTTAGTGACCATTAAATGGTGAAGATCAACCAACTCATTACAATAAGAACACTTGAAACCTTGACTACTGTACGTAATTTCGATACTGGTAACTTTTATCTCCTCTCAAAACTTCTCCACAATAAGTATGAATAATCTAGCCGAGAATGCCATCATAAAATCATAAGGAAGACGTTCAAGATTCCGCTTAAACCCCCAGGTACACTACCACAAATGGAAAACTCGCTTTTCCTCTACCATTGAATTAAATTATTTGAATGCTTCTTTCCTCTCCATTCCTCTTTAAGTTTGTGCAAAGAGTCCTTTTCTTCCTTCAAGAGGTTTTCCAAATTGAATGCAGTCGCGTCATACAAGTCGAAAAATGCTGACAAAATTTTTTCTTAAAGAAATGAAAATTTGAAAAGTTGATGATATTTTGTTATTTCGACACACCGTCCAATCCTGAAATTCTTATTGAATTATAAATTTATTTTTGTGGGCTATGATTATTATATTCTTTATTAACTTCTCAAGAATAAAAGTTGAATAGCAATGAATTTTGCATTCCGAGGGAGAAATAATATTTAGAAAAAACTTTCAAGTTGAGAAAAGTTGAAAAAACTTTTAAAAGCCAGCGACCATTTAGAACTAATTCTAAGATGGAGAGACCCTCTACTATTCTATGAAAAATGAGGTCTCTTCCGCATATCCCTATTCCTTTATGTGTAAAAAGTACCTCTTAGCTTTCAATAGGATACTAAGAGAACGGTTTCCGAAGGTTTAGGCGTGAAAGGAACTTCAGAATATCTTTAACATCAATGTTTAAGAAGTTTCATTCATTCATATATATATATATATATATATATATATATATATATATATATGTATATATATATATATATATATATATATATATATATATATATATAACCCTTTCTGAGTGGGATACCTTAGGTTGGTTAGCTATGAGCGATCACACTATCGTCTCCCACCATCACCAATGGCTAGTGTAGTGAGGAAATGCCCAAACCTCATACAGGAAAATTTGACATGTCTGAGGCCTTTTTCCTGCAGTGGACCAGAAACGGCTGCCTTTATCGTTGTTGTGTGAGTATATATATATATATATATATATATATATATATATATATATATATATATATATAAGTATATATGTATATATATAAATATATATATATATATATATATATATATATATATATATATATATATATATATATATATGTATATATATATACATATATATGTATGTATATATATATGTATATATATATTTATATGTATATACATATGTATATATATATATATACAGTATATATATGTGTGTATATATATATGTATATATATAAATATATATATATATATATATATATATATATATATATATATGTATATATACAGTATATATATATATATATATATATATATATATATATATATATATATATATATATATATATATATATAAACACACACACACACACACACATATATATATATATATACATATAAATATTCCTTGACGTCAAAAGTACAGGTGTCCAACTATCAAAAACTTGATATAGACTTTTTTATTCCTTATTCACAGTCCCTAGAAACTCGATGAACCTGGCAATAAACGTAAAATTCTTCCTAAGAAAAATATCGTGTTTTAATTGTTGCTGATTATTAATCTAAATCAAGTTTTTCTCTTGTCAAAAGACACGCTAGTCATCATCCACATAA
>NC_090728.1:171225044-171230044 GCF_036898095.1 Palaemon carinicauda
AAAATTACATTGAATCCTAGGTGAAGAGATCTCTTATCTTCAAAAGATACTTGCACAGAAAACGAATGAATGAAAGAAAACGGGAGATATTAGAGTTTATTTCTTTACCTTTATGTTACATCAAAGAGTTGTCGAGGCTTAAGACTAGGTTTAATCTTTCAGTAAGCCTTTGTTCTTCAACTGGAATGTCTTTCATTGCATAGACGGTGTCTTGGGAATGACTCCAAAAGAATTGTGTTCTGTGTTCTGTTTTCCATCAAAGGGCATATAGCTAAACCATACATACATATGTATATAGGTCTCTCTCTCTCTCTCTCTCTCTCTCTCTCTCTCTCTCTCTCTCTCTCTCTCTCTGTAGATATCTATAATTAAGTCAAAGAAAATAGGTTGCAATTATCTTTGAAGGATTTCATCGCACGATACATAATTAAATAGTGTGCTCATATTACATTGGGGTTCTGCCAAAACTCTTGAAAAAAAAATAAATGAAAAAAAAAAAAGGAGCGTACGGGGGTGGGGTTATACTGAAAAGAAAGGAAGCGAGCAGAAAGTTATAAGATTAAGGACACACAGAAGCAATTAGAGATTGATTGCGTTCCCTTTGACTCTCGAAATGATTCATGATTAGTATCACATATTAAGGGGAAAAACTGAAGAGGTATTAAGTTCATGAAATACGATATTCTAGAGATGCCATCGACAGAAAGGTTTTTTAAAGGTTTAAATGCCACTCGTGAATGACAGAGGCAAGGGACAGTGACATTGTCTTATAGAGGAGGGTTTAAAGGCCACTCATGAATGACAGAGGCAAGGGACAGTGACATTGTCTTATAGAGGAGGGTTTAAAGGCCACTCATGAATGACAGAGGCAAGGGACAGTGACATTGTCTTATAGAGGAGGGTTTAAAGGCCACTCATGAATGACAGAGGCAAGGGACAGTGACATTGTCTTATAGAGGAGGGTTTAAAGGCCACTCATGAATGACAGAGGCAAGGGACAGTGACATTGTCTTATAGAGGAGGGTTTAAAGGCCACTCATGAATGACAGAGGCAAGGGACAGTGACATTGTCTTATAGAGGAGGGTTTAAAGGCCACTCATGAATGACAGAGGCAAGGGACAGTGACATTGTCTTATAGAGGAGGGTTTAAAGGCCACTCATGAATGACAGAGGCAAGGGACAGTGACATTGTCTTATAGAGGAGGGTTTAAAAGCCACTCATGAATGACAGAGGCAAGGGACAGTGACATTGTCTTATAGAGGAGGGTTTAAAGGCCACTCATGAATGACAGAGGCAAGGGACAGTGACATTGTCTTATAGAGCAGGGCAATGCCCTAGAGACTAACCATATATACATATGATCAGCGCCCAAGCCTCCTCTCCACCCAAGCTAAGACTAAGGAGTGCCAAGCAATGGCTGCTGATGACTCAGAAGATAGAATAGGCTCCCCCAAAACTTCCATCCTTAGCTCACAAGGATGGTTAGGTTGCAACTACCAAAGAAACTAACGAGTTTGAGCGGGACTCGAACTCCAGGAGTCTGGGGTTCACCAGTCAGGGACGTTATCGCATCGGAGATTAGATAGTTCATTAGCTCAAAGAAGAGAGCTATAATGAAAACATCTATATGAATACAAAATGAGAGGAATAAGATATTGAAAATCGAAGTAATAAAAAAGATTAATTACTAACAGCGTCTCTTTCATTGAACAAGGCTTAGCAAGGCTAAGTAATTGCTCCACAAATTGATATTTTCGGATTAAAAGTTATCACCAAATAGTACAGATTATAAAAAGAGATTTATTTAAGGGTATGGAGGGAGATATTATTAGATGTTACTCATTACTATATGTCTAAGATAAAAGGTAAAAATGTAAAGAATCTGGAAAGATGAGTTTTTAGTCGGGAAAATAGGACCAGTTTCAGCAATTGTATGAATAATGAGAGAAGGATATGACCGGGAGGATATCTTTCTGCTTCAACAGCATACTAAAGAAATTTTAGGCCTAAGACGCGATGCGTCTTTGTTCTCTGTCACGTCCTTTGTTGCAATGAGAATGACTTGGAAATATCTAAAATTACACAAAAACGATATTTTCCATTTCTCACTATTCCGGTTCCCTACACACACACACACACACACACACACACACACACACACACACACACACATATATATATATATATATATATATATATATATATATATATATATATATATATAGTCCTGATAGACGATATCGGTCATTCATGATTATAACTTTTGTTTCATTTTCTAAGCGGTATTTTGCAAAACAGAAAAAAAAAATGCATGTTCATCATTAGGAAATTCTCTTAACAGAATGTGGCCCCAGATAAAAAAAGAAAAGCAAATACTGCAACAACACGGTCATTGCTACATTCATTGTTTGATTGTTTTCTTCTGGAAGAACACTCTATGCATAAAATTTCTCGGCATTAGCTGATAATGACAACAACAAAGCACCATCAGCAGCAAGTTGAACCCTCCTACACACATCGTGACATTCAGCTTCTTCTTGCTTTAACTCTCTTATCTACTGGATATTTAAATCCTTTCTTTCTATTACGTCTCTATTCCTTCTATCCAGCTTTTACAAGATATCCATCACCTCTTACAAAATGCATATAATTTCCTTTAAAGGCAAGGGACAGTGCCATTGCCCTATCAAGCTGGACAATACCCTAGAAACTGACCATATATACATATGATCAGCGTTCAAGCACCCTTTCCACCCAAGCTATGACCAAGGAGGGCCAGGAAATACCTGCTGTTGACCCTGCAGATATGGGTATAGGCTCTCCCAAACCCCCAATCATCGGCTCACAAGAATGGTGAAGTTGCAGCGACCAAAGGAACTAACGAGTTTTGAGCGGGACTCGAACCCCAGTCTGGTGTTCACCAGTCAGAGACGTTACCACATCGGCCACCACAACTATAAACCAGTGGTCACTTGAATTGCATATACACAATTTAAGTGAACTTTGGTTTATAGTTCACCAAGGAAACTATAGGTGATATACATATATCACAAATCTTCCATCAAAACTATCACCAAAGTATTAGTTTCCTATGTACAAATCCATTTAGTATGTTATTTTGTCTATCAATACATGAATGATTTCTCTATCTGACAAATTCAAATATCAGTAGGTGCACTATATAAAACCCCAAAACATATATTTGTTTATCTTTATTTGATGTTTTTCAATGTCATGGCAAGGTTTGTGTCTGCAGTGGTGCTCAATTGGCATTTCTTGCGCAATGTAGAGTGACAGAAGTTACCACCTAGTGGCTCAACACACACACACTCATATATAAATATATACATATGTATATATATAAATATATATATATATATATATATATATATATATATATGTATATATATATATATATATATATATACACACACATATATATATATATATATATATATATATATATATATGCCAGTGACCATGCCACTACAGGTATATGTACAGAAGAATTGTCATTGACTTTTATCTTTCTTCGTGGCTGAGTGGCATGGTCACTGGCATACAGGTATCCTGGACCAGGGTTCAAATCCCGGCCGGTCTGATACTATAGTCTTTGAGTGATTTCGCCTGGGGCTCTGATCCCAAGGTCGTTAAGAGAATCCAGACTTTAATGTATTAATATATATGGCTTATTTGAAATATGAAAAACACGTTTAAATGTGCAAAAATTTATCATTAATCGAATGCCATGTCCCAAACCTACCAATTAGGTACGATGGTGAAGATGGGTTGATTTCAATTCTAAGTACAGAAAACCTGAATTTGACAGGTATATGTACAGAAGAATTGTCTTTGACTTTTATCTTTCTTCGTGGCTGAGTGGCATGGTCACAGGCATACAGGTATCCTGGACCAGGGTTCAAATCCCGGCCGGTCTGATACTATAGTCTTTGAGTGATTTCGCCTGGGGCTCTGATCCCGATGTCGTTAAGAGAATCCAGACTTTAATGTATTAATATATATGGCTCATTTGAAATATATATATATATATATATATATATATATATATATATATGTATATTGGGTACCTTATCGTAGTGAACGAGTTTGCGTATCGCCATGATCAGCAAAGCTGTATTATTCATGGCCACCCATACTAGGTTGGTTTGCTTTGAGCGATCAAACGAAAATCTCTCGCCATCACCAATCCGTATATGCATATTTACGCATGCATGTATGTTCATAAGTTCACGTGTGTCTGTTTGTGCCTTTCATTTCTTAGATATCAGCTATATATACCATCCAGTCAGGGAATATGTATTGAAAATAATTAAGGAGATCCGGTCGTTACAGGGGATTTATTTGGATATTATTCTCTGGATCAAACATATTCATTGTTGTGCAACTAGGTGTTTGATGCGTCTGTTTTAGGGCTGTATATTTCAGGCGCTTTCAAAATAAGCTATAGAGATATACCCTGGATTTAATCCTTTGCTTGTATGTGGTATCAGGAATAGCTCCCAGACAATGGGATTAAGTGAGAGCAGTGGACCCTCTCCCTCTCCCGCCTCTCTCTCTTGATTTAAAGATGATTGGTGGCAACTGCCTTGTACGATATATATATATATATATATATATATATATATATATATATATATATATATACATATATATGTATATATATATACATATATATATATATATATACATATATATATATATATATATATATATATATATATATATATATATATATATATTCTCCTACGCCTATTGACGCAAAGGGCCTCGTTTAGATTTCGCCAGTCGTTTCTATCATGAGCTTTTGAATTAATACTTCCATTTATCATCTCCTACTTCACACTTCATAGTCCTCAGTCATGTAGGCCTGGGTCTTCCAACTCTTCTAGTGTCTTGTGGAGCCCAGTTGAAAGTTTGGTGAACTAATCTGTCTTTGGAGTGCAAAGACCATAACCAAACCATCTCCAAACCCTAATC
>NC_090728.1:171235044-171237544 GCF_036898095.1 Palaemon carinicauda
AACCCTAGTTGGAAACAAGATGCTATAAGACCAAGGGCTCCAACAGGAAAAATAGCCTCTCTTTAAACGGCTTGTAGATGATATTTCGTTTGTTTTCATACAAGACTCTTTGTTTATCGTATCTCTCTCTCTCTCTCTCTTCTCTCTCTCTCTCTCTCTCTCTCTTGGAGATGTTTTATCTAATCTCTCGCCAGTTCAAACGAACATACGCACAAACCCGAAGCGCAAGAAAAACGCCCCAAAGGAAAGTGCGCTAAATGACGAGGAAAAAAATACACTTGCAATTTCCCTCTCTAACTTTTTCGATCTCTGGCAAGTTTTCGCTCTGGATTAACACGGGCATCTTCTTGTAGTCCCGATATCAGATTAACTGGAGATGCCCAATTATTTCCCACCTCTCGGCGATGAAACTATTTCTTATTTTAAAGCTCAGTTTAAAAGTTTAATGTTTTTGAGTTAGTTTTTCTTTTTGGAATTAACGAAGTTAGTTTGTTTCTTTCGTTTAGTGGTATTTTTTTTTTTTTTGTGAGAGGTAATGAGCCCAATTCAAAATCCGTTTAACGATGAAGAAAACGATTTCAAATGACGATTTCTTTTAGAAAAGTATATATCAAATTCGTCTTCAAAATGGAATAAAGCGAACAGCTTGGAAAGTCATTATTATTATTATTATTATTATTATTATTATTATTTGCTAAGCTACAACTCTAGTAGGAATAGCAGGATGCAATAAGCCCAGTGACTCCAACAGGGAAAATAGCCCAGTGAGGAAAGGAAATAAGGAAATCAACTACAAGAGAAGCTTAAGAATTATAACATTAAAATAAATCTTTCATATATAAACCATAAAAATAACAAGAGAAAGAGAAACAAGATAGAATAGTGTGCCCGAGTGTACCCTCAAGCAAGAAATCTCTAACCCAAGACAATGGAAGACCATGGCACAGAGGCTATGGCACTGCCCAAGACTAGAGAACAAAAGTTTGATTTTGGAGTGTCCTTCTAGAAGAGCTGCTTGCCATACCTAAAGAGACTCTTCTACCCTTACCAAGAGGAAAGTAATCACGAACCAATTAAAGTGCAGTAGTTAACCCTTTGAGATAAGAAGAATTGTTTAGTAATTTCAGTGTTGTCAGGTGTATGAGGAAAGAGGAGAATGTGTAAAGAATAGGCCAGACTATTCTATGTATGTGTTGGCAAAAATGAATTGGGCCGTGACCAGAGAGAGAGAGAGAGAGAGAGAGAGAGATAGAGAGAGAGAGAGAGATCTAATGTAGTATTGTCTAGTGTGACGGGCCGAGAGAAGGTTGTGACTCAAAGACAGGATGAAAGCAACTGAGTGAGTTTATTATAGAACACTCTCCTTTATATACAAAAGCTCTAAACAACGAGAAATTTCATGTTCAAAACAGACGCCATTACCGATGAGAAAAACAGACATGTTTATTAAGGTTCTTTCTAGTGCGAGGGAAGAGTGAAGATACATGCATAATATATACACAAAATGAACTATGTACGATCGTGTGATACACGGTTGGTACATTAGCCAGTCAAAGGACCCAATAACTCTCTACTGGTAGTATCTCAACGGGGAACTGGTGCCTTGATAAAAAGATTGGACTCATATTAAAAGAATGTTTGCTTATACAGAGATATGTAAATCGGATTATTTCAAAAGCTTTTGTTAATGTAGTTATACATAATTGTCATTGTAAACCTACTAAATTTCAATCCAGACTAATAAAAGGTGACTAATTGGGCAAAGGCCTATGAATCGGAAATTGGACGTCGAAATATAATTAGTTTTGAACAGAGTTTTGACAAACACCATGTACCATGGCATTATTTGGTCACCACTTTCCACAATGAAAATCCCATTAAATCACTGCTCGTAAATTTTGTTGTGGCATTAGTATTATTATTATTACTTGCTAAGCTACAACCCTAGTTGGAAAAGTAGGATGCTTATAAGCCCAAGGGCTCCAACAGGCAATACAGCCCAGTTAGGAAAGGAAACAAGGAAAACTAAAACATTTTAAGAAGAGTAACAACATTAAAATAAGAATATCTTATATAAAATATAAAAACTTTAACAATACAAGAGGAAGAGAAATAATATAGAATAGTGTGCCCGATTGCACCATCAAGCAAGAGAACTCTAACCAAAGACAGTAGAAGAGCATGGCTCAGAGGCTTTGGACTACCCAAGATTAGAGAACAATGGTTTGATTTTGGAGTGTCCTAGCAGAGCTGCTTACCATAGCTAAAGATTCTCCTCTACCCTTACCAAGAGGAAAGTAGCCCCTGAACAATTGCAGTGCAGTAGTTAACCCCTTGGGTGAAAAAGAATTGTTTGGTAATGTCAGTGTTGTCAGGTGTACGAGGAGAGAGGAGAATATGTAAAGAACAGACCAGACTATTCGGTGTGTGTGTGTGTGTAGGTAGGCAAAAGACCCCATAACACTCTAGCGGCAGTATCTCAATGGGTGGCTGGTGCCCT
>NC_090728.1:171247544-171255044 GCF_036898095.1 Palaemon carinicauda
TTGAAAAGAGAACATAATTAAGAAATATATCGTAGAGGGAAGAATTGAGAAAGCGCTGTATCTCAGACCGTCTTCTACTAAGGAGTGTTGGCTAAACAATACTAGCCAGGTCCACCTATGGTTTGCTATGAGCCATTAGACGAAAATCTCCCACCATCACCAATCCACACTGAATGGCAGGACAGGGATATCCCAGAAGCCAGAACGGCGCAGTTTATGTAACTGTGTTAGTCGTGCTGCTAGTGAGTCTTTTCTTTGCGTGTATTAACTAGCTAATATTCTATAAGTTGTTTCCATAATGGGGCTTTTCCAGGATTTACCACTTAAAGTATGAATATGGCGGTAATCATTGTACTGTTTTTTCAGTACCACTTTAAAAGCAATGGATTATACTTGAATCATATACATAAATATATATATATATATATATATATATATATATATATATATATATATATATATATACATATGTATATATATATATATATATATATATATATATATATATATATATATATATGCAGTTATATACATTCAGTTATATTATATACATTCTGAATTTTAAAAAAATAGATGACGACAGACATTACGAAAGTTTTCTTAATAAATGCAATGGTTACAGCGAATTTTATTCAAATGAAGCAAAATGAATAAATGGGGGAACTATTCATTCATTTCCGCACATTAAAAAATAAATAATGTGAACGAAATATTATTTAAGAAACTACAGCACGCTAAAACCCTATAATATTTTCATTCCAGTAAAGTAAATAATTTCGGCTGCATTCAGAATGCTAAGAGCTAAACAATGCTGAGTTAAGCCAAGCTTTGCACAAAATGGAAGTTATAAATTTTGATAAGTGATATAAATGACTTAAAAGAAAGCGAGCAAGGATATAAACTTAGAATTTAAAAGACTTCAAGCAAGGTTGGGATTAATTTCGAGATTTTGGGAAGGTGTGCCAGTGGTCGTAGCGTTTCAAATCTGACTCTCATAACCTATATTATTATTATTATTATTATTATTATTATTATTATTATTATTATTATTATTACCTGTTTTGCTACAACCCTAGTGGGAAAAGCAGGATGGTATAAGCCTAAGGGCTTCAACAGGGAAAATAGCCCAGTGAGGAAAGGTAATAAGGAAAAGCTATAAGAGAAGTTTAAGAACAACAAGAGTATTAAAATGTATCTTTCATACATAAACTATAAAAACTTGAAAATAACAATAAGATGAGAAACAAGATAGAATAGTGTGCCCGAGTGTACCCTCATGCAAGAGAACTCTAACCCAAAACAGTGGAAGGCTATGGCACAGAGGTTATGGCTCTACCCAAGACCAGAGAACAGAGTTTTGATTTTGGAGTGTCCACCTAGATGAGCTGCTTACCATAGCTAAAGAGTCTCTTTTACCTTTAACAAGAGGAAAGTAGCCACTGAACAATGACAGTGCCGTAGTTAACCTCTTAAGAGAAGAAGAATTGTTCGGTAATTTCTGTGGTGTCAAGTGTATGAGGAGAGAGAAGAATGTGTATAGAATAGGCCAGAATATTCTGTGTATTTGTCGGCAAAGATCAAATGATCCGTAACCAAAGAGTAGTACTGTCTTGCCAGTCAAAGGACCTAATAACTCTCTTGCGGAAATATTTCAACGGGTGGCTGGTGCCTTGGCCAGCCTTCTACCTACCTACCTACCTTTGTTCACTTCGAATCTTTAATACTTATTCCCACCTTTATTTCTTCGTTTTTCTTACATTTCGTTTGCTTCCAGGGCCATAGAAAGACATTTGATTGTTCGTCGCATTTGCCTTCTCACTTTGAACAACCGTTTGGGAGATATAGCAAAGTCCAATGTTAAAACAATGCAAATAGGAAATAATGGTCTTCCCATAAAAGAAGAAAAGGCGGAGCTGACGTCACTGTTTTTCCCCCTCGAGTTTTTTTTTTTCTTTTTTTTTTTTTGAACAAGAGCAAGAAGGAGGTTTTAGGTTTTCCTTTCATCAAATTTTACATGGATAAGTATAAGGGGAGTGTGAATTCTCCCAATGTCATTTAAAAACGGTAAAAGAGAGCGTATATTTTGTAATTTGGAAATTATTTGGTCGAAGATGAAGAGAGATTTTTAATATAGCCACACCCATATACACAATCACACACACACACACACACACACACACACACACATATATATATATATATATATATATATATATATATATATATGTATATATATATATATATATATATATATATATATATGTATATATATATATATATATATATATATATATATATGTATATATATATATATATATATATATATATATATATATATACACATATATATGCATATGTATATATAAAGAGAGAGAGAGAGAGAGAGAGAGAGAGAGAGAGAGAGAGAGAGAGAGAGAGAGAGAGATAGAGAGAGAGAGAGAGAGGTATATTTATGTGTGAATGTGGAAATACATCTGTATATATATATATTCCTATTCATGAGTGTGTGTGTGCGTATGTATGTATGCGTGATATGAAACATTTACTCTTTTAAGGCTTTGCATTTGTGATAAAGCGAAACAATAGTAATTGCTGCAAACGTACATTAAATACTGAATCATGGATAAACACTATGCGACGAAAAAAAATACAGGAATATTTACCTGCTTCAAAAAGACTCGTCAACAATGTTGCACACCAAACAAACTGCTTCAGGGTTGCCAGTTTTACTAAATGTGAAAAATCAAACTTCTAATCAACAGAAGCTTTAAAAGACCAACCCATTAGTAGAAATAGGCCAAATTTATAGTATTTAAGCCCTGCCTTTTTTCATATTACTAAAGGCCAACCAATTTTTAAAATGGCGAAATTTGAGGTTTTTGGCCTGAAAAAAGGCCAAACTGGCAACCCTGCCCTTCCTGTCCCCTCTATGCAGGCACTTCCTCCATAATACCTTTTTTATGTATGTACAGTTCTGTTTAGGTATTCCTTTCCTCGTCCCTTTTAATAAGCCTTTTTTTTTGGAAAAATCGAAATATCTTAATTATTATCATATTTACTCAAAAAATTTTTTTTTCAGTAGTTATTAGTATAATTGGCCCCGGATTGTAACCAAAAATTAACATAATGTACATAATGCATTTGCTATAAGTGACATGGAATTGCATAAATGTTTTCAGTGTTAACATATTGTTTACGGTCATTTCATTAGTATCAATATATCTTTGATTATCTTTTGAGCCAACCATCTCAAAGGAAATCAGCGAGGGATTGGTGCAAAGTGTTAACAATATATATATATATATATATATATATATATATATATATACATATATATATAAATATATATATATATATATATATATATATATATATATATATGTATATATATATGTATATATATATATATATATATATATGTGTGTGTGTGTGTGTATATATTCGTATGCATATATATATATATATATATATATATATATATATATATATAAATTTATTGCTGGCCATATTCATGTAAATAGTAACATATCTAAAGAAAATATTAATCATGGTAAATTGTGATCTGCTGAATATATGTCTCAATATTTATGATGTAATTTATTCATAACTTTACAGAACGAAGCAGGAAAATTCTTTTTGAATCAGAGGGTCATGAATTACGCAGTAGGGTTGTGGTGGCCGATGCGGTAACGTCCCTGACTGGTGAACGCCAGAGTGGGGTTCGAGTCCCGCTCAAACTCGTTAGTTCCTTTGGTCGTTGCAACCATACCAACCTTGTGAGCTAAGGATTTAGCGTTTCGGGGAGCCTATAGGCCAATCTGCTGAGATATCAGCAGCTATTGCCTGGCCCTCCTTGGTCCCATCTTGGGTGGAGAGGGGGCTTGGGCGCTGATTATGATATATTGGTCAGTCTCTAGGGCATTGCCCTGCTTGATAGGGCAATATCGCTGTCCCTTGCCTCTGCCCTTCATGAGTGGCCTTTAAAAAGATGCCATTTAACTTATAGGTGGGGAATTCCTATATAATAAAGCGCAAGTGTCTGATATATATATATATATATATATATATATATATATATATATATATATATATATATGGCAAACAAGGCACTAGAAGGGTTGCAAGACCCAGACCTACATGACTGAGGACCATGAAGCGTAAAGAAGGAGATGACGATTTGAGAAGCATCGATATAAAAGCTCAAGATAAAGCTGATTAGCGAAATCTAACTGAGGCCCTTTGTGTCAATAGTCGTAGGAGGAGATGATGATGATATATATATATATATATATATATATACATATATATATATATATATCTTTCCTCTCACGCTTAGGGGTGAGAGAGTAGTCATACCCAGGTTAGAGGTAGGGTGGGGGAGCGGTATCCCGAGAGGTACACTTGGAAACCACACTCTCCCACAAATTGCCGAACCAGCGTGTTGTATTTAGGAAAGGGGGAGGGGTTTGTCATGGTTGAATTTGTGTGTCCTTCATGCCGGGTCGCGTACACTAGTACATAACAAAGTGGAAGGATCTGGAGAGGGTGAAAATATGAATCCTGGTTCCAAATTTATAGTTTTTTTATATTTCATATTTTTTTATATTTTATATTTATATTACATTTTTTATATTTCATATATTTTATATTCCTTTATCGGGAACATTGAAAACTGTTTTCCCTCTCTCCATTATTCAAGTCAGGCTTAATATTTTATACATTTGTCCATCTTTGGCGGGGTTAGATAGAATAGAAACAGCACCCAGCTCTTCAGTCATGAAGGCAAGACTGAAAGTGAAATTTTAATGGAAGTGAAATGAGTTATTTATTTTCTCTTTGATTTGCCACATCATTACCATTATAAGTTGTAGTTGGACTCGCCATTTATGAATTGTAATAAATTTCTTTTATTAATATCCGTTTGATAAGTAAATTAAATCTATCTGGATGTTTTTTAGTTATTTATTCAACTTCAATAAATGTCTTTATTATTATTATTATTATTATTATTATTATTATTATTATTATTATTATTATTTTGAAAATTATCATAACTATTATCATCATCAAAAATTATTAAGATTATTAGGATTAAGATTATTAGTTCGCCAAAAGTTTAACTGGACTCTACAAGGCACTAGAAGAGGGGGAAGACCCAGGCCTATATGGCTGAGATCTATGAAGTGTGGAGTAGAAGATGAGGAAATGGAGAAGTATTAAATTAAAAGCTCAAGATAGAGATGACTTGCGAGATCTAATCGAGGCCCTTTGCGTCAATAGGCGTAGGAGGAGTTGATGATGATGATGATTATTATTAGAATTATCAAAATTAATATTATTATAATTTTTCAACAATTAGGGTAATATATTCACCCCCTTTCTCTTAAACGATTTTACGCTTTCTTAATCTTTTTTGTGTTTTTATTCCTTGGCAGCAACTTTCTAAGTCCCATCTGTCACTGAGGTTTTAGCTGGGAGGCCAGTTTCTTTCGAGGTGGCGCGCCTCTCACAAAAAAAAAAAAAAAAAAAAAAAAAAAAAAAAAAAAAAAAAAAAAAAAAAAAAAAATCAATACCCGTCATTTCTTTGCCTTTTTTTCTGACGAATCACTAAGACCTTTTTTTCCTCGTTATTTTTTGCTGATGGGAACCCATTTAGAATGTGGTGTTAAACCATTATCGCTTTAAGAAAAAATTCACCTTTTGAAATAGTTTTGTTTTGTTTCTCAAATTGAGATTATTGACATTTACTATCTTCCATCGATTAGGATTCATTCCTAGATGGAAATGAATTATCTATTAGTTATCATTTATAGGTTATAATGAATAGATCTATTTTAATGTTGTTATAGAGCTTAAAATATTCTATTTTAACTGTTCATTATTCCTCTTGTTTACTTATTTTCTTTCCTCACTGGGATATTTTTCCTTTTTGGAGCCCTTGTCCCTATAGCATCCTGCTTTTCCAACTAGTATTGTAATTTAGCTAGTTATAATGATAATGATATGATTTAATATTGAATAGAGATTATATTTTATATACATCAGAAACTTGACGATAATGTTCTACCTTATAACCTAAGAATTTTCCGTTTGTTGTAAATCGCTAGTTCATAGCTAGATTCTACGTTAGGTGGTCAAATAGTTGACATAGTCGCAAAAATCCAGTTATTCTGGCAATATTAATTACTCGAAACACAGTCCAAGAGAGGCAAACTAACCCTTACAAATTACATTAATTGAAATAAACTGAATTATTCTCTGGTGATTGATGAAACCTAAGATTTACAGTATGTTGCAACTCCAAAACTTTAACGATTTTCAAATGCAGGGTTTAGACTCGATCATGTGCCATATAGTCATTTCTTTGAATGCTGCTGCTCTTTACCTTAGATTACCTTAAAACTTTTTCAAATTTCATTAAATTTTATTCTAGTAAAACCGAAACCATGAAAATTACCTCAAACTAAGGTAATTACCCTAAAAGTTTAAACCCTGCTTAAATGTCAAATAGACAACCTGCCATCTTTGTAGCAAATTGGAGGAACAGCTGCCACTTCTTTTTAAGGCAAGATCTATATTTGGTGTCCTCGGAGATTAAACACAATTCATTGAATCGATAGGATCAGTTAACGACGTCAAGAAGTGTGATTTGATTGAGAAATCTTAATATTGCCTAAACTATTATTATTATTATTATTATTATTATTATTATTATTATTATTTGCTAAGCTACAACCCTAGTTGCAAAAGCATGATGCTATAAGCCCAGATGCCCCAGCAGGTAAAGTAGCCCAGTGAGGAAAGGAAACAAGGAAAATTAAAACATTTTAAGAAAAGTAACACCATTAAAATAATATTTCCTATATAAACTATAAAGTCTTTAACAAAACATGAGGAAGAGAAATTATATTGAATAGTGTGCCCGAGTGTACCCTCAAGCAAGAGAACTCTAACCCAAGAGACAGTGGAAGACCCTGGTACAAAGGCTTTGGCATTACCCAAGACTAGAGAACAATGGTTTGATTTTTCCGTGTCCTTCTCCTAGAAGAGCGGCTTACCATAGCTAAAGAGTCTCTTTTACACTTATCAAGAGGAAAGTAGCCACTGAACAATCACAGTGATGTTTGGTAATCTCAATGTTGTCAGGTGAATAGTCTGCCCTGTTCTTTACGGATTCTCCTCTGTTCTCATACACCTGACTATGAGGACAGGCCAGACTATTCGGTGTATGTGTAGGCAAAGGGAAAGTGAACCGTAGCCAGAGAGAAGGATCCAATGTAGTACTGTTTGGCCATTCAAAGGACCCCATAACTTTTTAGTGGTAGTATTTCAGCCGGTGGCTGAAATATCTTTTTATTTTTTTATTTTAGGATATAAATATGGTTGTGGTGGCCTATTGGAAAAGTTCCTGCCTAGCGATCTACCGGACCGGGGTTCAAGTCCCGCTCAAGCACGATAGTTTCTCGTAGTGTCTGCAATCTTACCATCCTTGTGAGCTCA
>NC_090728.1:171260044-171262544 GCF_036898095.1 Palaemon carinicauda
TTTAACGACCTAGCTAAAATGACCTGTGTGTAAAATTCCGACGCGTGTGTAATCAAAAGTGAAATATACTATCACTATAAAACCATCACAGCCGTTGCTGTAGCAATAAGAGAAATATTGAAACTCAAAAAATTCAACAAAAATGGGTCACGTTCATTAGGCTTCAACCAAACTTCAAAATGACAAGCGAACACTTCAGCGAATTCTGATAGCTAAGTCCACCTTTACAATAGAAAGATAGGTCCTTTTTACGCCAGTTACTGTAGTTTCTTTATGCATACAAGACTTTCTTTTATTATTACTATTTTTCAATTAGCTTTTGATATACCAAGGATGTTGTGAAGATCAAATATCCGACGCCAGATGCCTCTCTATTGTATCTATCGGAATCAAAGGACTCCGGGCGCGCCGTTCGTATTCAGGATTCTATAGATTTTCCCCACATCTTTTTTCACCCTGGTGGTATATGCGTGGGATAAATCCTGGCATAAATGCTCTACGAAGATATGTTCTATCCATCCTATCCTTAATCCCTTAGTGGGTACGGTGTTATCACTTGTAGTAGTGTTCGTTTTAGGTTGCTCTATTTTTGTAGCATTTTTTCGGCCTCAGATACTTTATGTCATGTGTTTTAATTGATTTTCCTTGTTATTTTCCAACTTATTATTATTATTATTATTATTATTATTATTATTATTATTACATGATAAACTGCAACCCTAGTTGGAAAAGCATTATGCTATAAGCCCAAGGACTCTATTAGGAAAAAAAATTAGCCCAGTGAGAAAAGGAAACAAGGAAATAAATAAACTATCAGAGATATAATGAACAATCAAAATAAAATATTGTAATAACGGTAACAGCATAAGATTAGATCTCTCATATATAAACTATACAAAAAACCCCAAAAATTAAGAGGAAGAAAAATTAGATAGGATAGTGTGCAAGTTTTATTTTTTTCGAACCAGAGCTGGGAGATCTTTCTTGTATTACTCGTTATTCTGGTTAAACTAGTTTGAAAAGATGATAATTTTCTAGTTGGTGCGATTCTTTACGTTTAAGTTTTCTTGAAACCACTGAAGGTATTTATTAGTGGATTAAATAATAGGTAAAGTTTAGTTTCTAAAATAAAACAAAGTTGACATACTACATACACTGTTATTTTATTCGGAAATTATCCGTAAAAATATACTGTTCTCAGCCGTATCTCAGTAAAATACAGGCGAGCGTAATTTTACCTTTCTTTGTTACTGTATAACGGGTTGGTAACTGTAATATCACTATATATCCATTTTCAAAACGGTAAAAATCCTGGAATAAATTTTGCTAGACATTTACCGATTTTATAATGCAAATTTTTAAGTGTAAATAAACAGATTTGAAGATAATAACGTAAATCAAGTAAAGAGCAAATAAAAAATAGACTCCAATATAATAAAAATCAAGTATTAGAAATCCCGTAAGTTCGTAAGAAATTCCCCAAAAATGCTGTGCTTACAACTAAAATGTAACAGCAGAAAATCGTAGAACCGCGAAAATGGACATATAATAAAATTACGCCAGGCTGATCTCATTCACTGCCAAAAATGGAGCGAGTGGGAGGAGTATCAACTCGAATATTCTCACAATTGATATTCGGGAATTCAGAAAAATAATATATAGAGATATATTTATATATACAGTTCGTATTCATGGATTAATAAAAGGTGCTGACGATATAAAGAAATCACAGAAGCTCCCCCCCACCCGCAAGAAAATAGAAATGGGAAATATTTTGCTCAACCCAAACGTAAATATATTCTGTAGTTTGCAACAATTTCAATTGATATTTAGTTTAAACTGTGTTGTCTACTGTTTATTGCCAGCTGTATACAATTAAAATCTTATCCCTGTGCATTCATTAATATGTTTCTTAATATTGGGAGATTTAAAATAATTATTTCCTTCACACACACACACACCTATATATATATATATATATATATATATATATATATATGTATATATATATATATATATATATATATATATATATATGCACCTTTCTGAGTGGGGATACCCTAACGTCGTGAAAGTGTTGTGTATCTCCATAACCAACTAAGCTGAACTAGTCAGGGCAACTCATACTAGGTTGGTTTGTTGTGAGCGATCAGAATAAAGTCTCCCACCATCGCCAATCTGTAATGGCCAGCGTGGTGATGAAATGGCCAAAATCCAGACAGGAAAAAGGACATGTCTGAGGCATTTGTCCCGCAGTGGGCTGGACACGGCTGCATTTGCGGTTGTTGTTGTTGCTGTTATATACATATATATATATATATATATATATATATATATATATATATATATATATATATATATATATATATATGTGTGTGTGTGTGTGTGTGTGTAGGTTATAGTGTTTTGTATGCTCAGTAATGATATGAATAACTATCATTAAAGAGAATAAATCACCATCAGCAAATAAACTTTTTGAACACCTATGTAGCAAGCCATA
>NC_090728.1:171267544-171272544 GCF_036898095.1 Palaemon carinicauda
TGGTTAGGGTGATTGATTAGGAAGGAGACCATTACCTTTGCCTTAGTTAATTCCTTGATGCAATTTCCATGTTCTAGTCTTGGGCTCCTTAAAAGAAAAGGACCGTGGTGAAAAACAAAGCAAGGAGGTTTGGAGAAATTGATTATAGGAGGGCTAAAATAATTTGTAAAACCTCACCATCACTAATTTTGATCAATTGAGAACTTAAGATTATAACGACAGTAATATTATGTATTGATCGAGAACATGTGATGAAAACAGCAGTAATATTAAATAGAAAGATAATCTGGTGCAACAGTTAAATTAAATCTATAAAAAAAAAGTTAGAGGAAAAAATAATAGAAAAAAAGGTATTGAAAATGTGACAATAGACTAAAAGTAAAATTGTCAAGAAATAGAGTTCTCTTGCTTGGGCATACACTCGAGCACACTATTCTATTTTATTTCTCTTCCTCATGTTTTGTTAGAATTTTTGTAGTTTATATAGGAGATATTTATTTTCATGTTACTCTTCTTAAAATGTTTCCTTTTCCTTTTTTCCTTTCCTCACGGGGTTATTTTCCCTGTTGGAGCCCCTGGGCTCATAGCATCCTGCTTTTCCAATTAGGGTTGCAGCTTAGCAAGTAATAATAATAATAATGATAATAATAATAATAATAATAATAATAATAATAATAATGATAATAGATTTCAAAAGTATGAAAAGACGGAAGAAATTCCAATGAAAATATCTGAAACCGGAACGATGGAGTCTAAAATAGTAATTTAGCTAGAACTACAACAGGAAGATCACTTGTATATGAAGGGAAAGAAAGTACTTTATTAAAAATATGAGCCGAGATTAAAGGCAAGCTTAAGTAACATTAAAGCTTTGCCCTCTTCAAGAGCCGTAATTTCAAGAACCCAGAGTTAACGCATTCTTAGAAACGAAGCAGAGTAAAATGGGATAAACGAGGTTTCTCCTGGAGTTTGTGTGGAAGGAGATTCCATAGATTTGAGAGAGAGTACATAAATGGAGGTTTCGTGTTTGATGCTGTGGAAATTGAGGATACAATGGACGGAAAGATGCTCTAAGGGTATTGAAGGGATTGTGGAACTGAAGATGCTAGTTACGTGTTGGTAGGAAAGTTACATAAGTATTTCACTAAATAAGAAAAATCAATATTTTATATTTCAAGTTAAGAAAATATTATTTACAAAGATAATCTACGTCTTAATCTCCTTTATATAATAAAGAGTAAATGTTTGGCTAATTGAGGTTACAATGGACGGAAAGACGCTCTGAGGCATTGAAGTGATTGTGGAACTGAAATGCATGAATATCTCACAGAAAAATATGCATATATTTCAAGTTAAGAAAATATTATTTACCAAGGTTATCTACGTCTTAATCTCCCATATATATATATATATATATATATATATATATATATATATATATATATATATATATATATATATATATATATATATATATATATATATTCTTTCCTGTTACGTTCAGGGGGGAGAGGGATTAGTCATACCCTGGTGAGGAGGAGTACCTCGAGAGGTACACTCAGAAACCACACTCTCCCCCAAATTACCGAACGAGGGGTTTATGTTCAGGAAAGGGGGAGGAGGTGGGAAGGGTTGAATCTATGTGTGCGTATGCGTGTGCGTCTATGTGCATATACACCGTAAGTGCATCATTAACAAATATTAATGTACAGTAGTTGCTTTTCCATCCGGATCAAATCAGGAATACCTGTACATCATTCCAATGGCTGTAAACAAGACATGTAAATCATAAGACAGCATATACTGTACAGTACAGGCAAGCAGACAACTCATGGGTAAGTATTTAGAACGTCCTGTCTCATGAGCAAGAGAGCCAGGGTTCGATTTTCAATATATTAGGCACATTCCATTTCATCTTATTGCGCGTCTGTTGACCTGAGCAAAGATATAAGCAGTTGGTAGTTAGGTGACTATAATGGAGCTACATCTGAGTGGATTAGCAACCTTATCAGAAATAATTTCTACATATACATACTTTTTATACATACACACATGCACACTCACACACACACACACACACACATATATATATATATATATATATATATATATATATATATATATGTATATATATACACATGTATACACATAAGAGAGATTTAGATAAAATGTTTTAGATAATATCTAGGTATCTCTCCCTGTCTATTATTAAAATGCTTATCTAAACATTGATCAAAACTCAATATCTTTAATGTAAATATGTGTATGAATATCTTTTCAATTTATTCTACTTTTCTTAAGCTTTTCCGTAAGTTTTCTTAATTAATTTCCCCCTTATACATAGTCGCTACAATGTTTTTAAATGACTATCGTTTCCATTACCTTCAATATAATTGCTAATTGAAGTTGCCACTTTTTCTTGGAAACGGAAGGTCCTCTTGATTGATACGGAGATATTTCAATATCATTTGCTTAAAAATTAAATGAAACTTTTTATATATATTCTGTATTTATATTGTATATATATTATATATGTATATATATATGTATATATATATATATATATATATATATATATATATATATATATATATATATATATATATATGACTATATATCACTGACACTCGTGATTTTAATCAATGTAAATATCAAAATATCTCTTGATACCTCAGTTGGTAGAGTCCTTGCAGGTATGGTTTCGGTTGAGAAGGCATGGGTTCGAATATCTGCCCAGTCAGAAGCTATTATCATAAATATATCAGTCATCAGCCGTTACTAGTCTACTACAGGACAAAGGCCAAAGACATGTCCTTCAACTAGCGTCTGTTTATGGTCTCTCTGTACCAGTTTATACCCGCAAATTTTCTCTGTTCACCAATCCATCGTCTTCTCTTCCTTCCGCTGCTTCTTTTGCAATCGTTAGTGACCCATTCTGTTTTTTTCATAATGTCCATCTATATGCCATACCCATTAGATGCCCTGCCCATGTCCGATTCTTTTTCTCACATATTAGATTATCCTTTACTTTAGCTTAGTCTCGTATTCGTTTTGCTTTTTTTTTTTCTGTCTCTTAGTGTTATTCCCATCATTATGCTTTCCATACCTCTTTGCGTTGTGACTCTCTTATGTTCTAAGGCTTTAGTAAGGCACTTGTTTGATGCATAAGTTAATCCTGGTAGGACCATCAGATTAAATACTTTTATTTTTAGAGAAAGTGGCCTTTTATTCACAAAATCACACACACCAATACCCATATACATATCTATCTATCTATCTATCTATCTATCTATCTATCTATCTATCTATCTATCTATCTATCTATATATATATATATATATATATATATATATATATATATATATATATATATATAGTGCTGCTGACTCCACGACCATCTCCCACCCTTGGTTCATCCAAATAAATTCGACTTACTACAAGAGACTTGATGAATTAATTTGGTTAATAAAATCTTAAACCTTTTGTAAACCATTCTAGAAAGCTCAGCAATCGAACCTCTTGTTAGCACGGCAATTGTCCAACCATTACATGTGCCTATACATGTGCATATCTGTGCGTGCATAGCCAAATATCCATAAGAATAAAAAAAAATTAAGAGCTAAGTTCCAAGTTAAGATATAAGATGGAATTTCACTGCTGTAACTCTCTTCTTTCCCACCGTTATTCCTACATCAAGGGATCGGTTCCAATGTCTTCTATTAAAGGCATCCTCCTCCACCAAACCTCTTCTCTCCATATCATCCTTCACTGCTGCTGTAAATAATCGTCTAGAATACCATTTAGTTTACGTGCAATTATAGATTTGCAGTACTGTATCGTCTCACGTCCAGAACGTCATGTTATTCTATTTCTTTTCAATTTGTCTAATTTTCCCTTTTGATTGAATTTTGCTTCTTTTCCAGGCAGCTCCATCGGCTCTGGAAATGACCGGGAACACAACCTTATTGCTAGGAATGGCCATGGACGTCCAACCAACCTCTGCCCATGACACGGAAGGCCCGGAAATGGAAGAACCGACCCAAAATCACACATATCAAGACATGCTGGACACTATGTGCAATTCCACTTACGGCAAAGTCAACGCTACCGCCACTACACCCAAATTGTTTGTGTTTACTGTGTACGGTGTCCTTCTAACGACCATAGGGCTTCTGGGAATTGCCGGGAATCTCATTTCAATCACTATACTGTCGAGGTGAGTGAATACACCATCTATTTTTTTTTTTTTTTTTTTTTTTGTTAAATGATTCTTAATTTATATACTGATGATAGAGGTCACCTTTGGTCTTAATTAATCTTAAATGAGATTAATCTATGTGCGACGAAGCGTAAGTATCCAAAATATTACAATAAAGTTAATGGGTCCTGAAAAAAAAATAAACTTTTAGTTTCACAGGAACCGGAGAGAGAGAGAGAGAGAGAGAGAGAGAGAGAGAGAGAGAGAGAGAGAGAGAGAGAGAGAGAGAGAGAGAGAGAGAGAGAAACAAACGAAGGAATGCCTGTTACATTTGGTGAATATCTTCATTTTAATCACCGGTTTTAATGTTAAATACCATCTCCCTTTTTTGTTTTTACAGTAAAATATTTCCATCTATATCTTCCACCATTATTAAGAAGTGTTGCAGTGGAGAACTAAGTACAAAAGGGGTGTATAATGACTGCTTATGTCACATCAAAAAAACTTATTTGGATTCTAATTCTAACCGTGTAACTTACCGTAGAAAAGGGGATTTTTAATAAAAGCAAACGTAAATATTTCCCTTCTCTTTAATCAATATTTTGCATACGAAAGAGTAAAGAAACGTTCCAATATTTTTGTTTGCATTTATATAAATGAAACTATTTTTATCCGCGATTTTACGACGGGTGACTGAACACATCGGACCTGGCTTTTGACGGAATCCCGAATGCATTCATAATTCTAAAAGCATAACAGCAGTTGGAAACTTAATCAAATGACTATACATTTAGTTTGCGGA
>NC_090728.1:171282544-171286984 GCF_036898095.1 Palaemon carinicauda
AGGTGAAATTTCTCTTTATTCAATAGCTCAGGTCTGACTGGGTCTATTTTATCGAAAATATATTTTTTTTTTCTCCTCTGCCACCTGTTGATGTTAGTTGAAACCTCCTCACATTGAGGTAAATTTCTCTTTATTCAATGCTTATATCTGACTGGGTCTTTTTTTTTCAAAATATTTTTTTCTCTTTTGTCAGCTGTTGATGCTAGTTGAAAGCTCACATTGAGATAAAATTTCTCTTTATTTAATAGCTCAGAGCTGACTGGGTCTATTTTCTGGAAAATTATCTTTTTTTTTTTTTTTTTTTTTTTTTTTTTTTTGTCAGCTTTGATGCCAGTTGAAAACTCACATTGAGGTAAAATTTCTTTTTATTTAGTCACTTTGACACATAGGAAATTATCTCTTTGGCCTGGCAGCATAAAAGAAAAAAAATATATATTTCATATTATTTCGACAAACACTGAATCCTATTTCCTGCTTATTCTTTAATCGTTCGAAAGCATATGGAGGTCAGACTTCGTTTTATTGGGAGTGGTGTGTACATGCGTGCATGCGCGCTTGCAAAAATAACAAAATACGAGATGGCATCGAAGATGGTTTCAGGTTTACTGACTCAAGAACAAATAATCTATGCGTAAGAAATTACGCGCAATTTTACGCCATTAGCTAATAGATTATAGATTAAAAGAGCTGCTTAGAAAGCAGTGTTTCAGTAAAGCAGAGATTTTAATGATTTTATTAACGGAATATTAAGTATATAAAGAATGCAAAAAAGAACAGAAGCTAGGGAAGTGCTCTTAAGAACAACTACACCGTGAAATAACAATGTGAAGTGGGCTGGAATTCGATCCGTTTGTTAATAGAGGAGAGTGAGAGAGATAAGTAAAGCCTCTCCTCTTATTGCAGTTTCGTTCGCTGCGAAATAATAACTAAGGGAATCTGCAATAAATAGGCGTGCTAGCTATGTTGCTTACTCGTTAGCAAGGAGTTGTATTTTGATCAAATATAAAAACTAGGTGGTTTTTTTTAAACTCATCAAACATCATACTAATCAACGTATTAGATCGACGCTCGTCTCAGAACACAACTAGAAATCATTTAGATACATTTAAAAAAAATCCAATTAAAAACTTAGGTTTTTTTTTTTTTTTACTCACAAAACATCATACTTATCAACGTATTGGATTGACGCTCGTCTCAGAAACCAACTAGAAAGTATTTGAAGATATATTTACAAAAAAAAGGTCCAATTTAAAATTAAGTTTTTTTTTTTTCTTTTTACTCATAAAACATCATACCTACCAACGTATTGGATTGACGCTCGTCTCAGAACACAACTAGAAATTATTTAAAGATATATTTGAAAAAAAAATCCAATGTAAAAACAGTTTTTTTTACTCATAAAACATCATACTAATCAACGTATTGGATAGACACTTCTCAGAACCGAACTAGAAATCAGTTGAAGATATATTAAAAAAGATAATATATAAAAACTAGGTTGTTATTTTGAACTCATAAAACATCATACTAATCAACGTATTGGATAGACGCTCGTTTCAGAACCCTTTTAGAAATCCTTTGAAGGTATATTTAAAAAAAGAAAAAAGAAAATATAAAAAGTAGGTTGTTATTTTACACATGGAACATCATACTAATCAAACTATTGGATAGAAACTCGTCTCAGAAACCAACTAGAAATCTTTTGAAAATATATTAAAAACAAGATTCTAATATAAAAACTAAGTTTTTTTTTTTTTTTTTTCTTTTTTTTTTTTTTTTTTTTTTTTTTTTTTTGTCACAAAACAGTATACTAATCAACGTATTGGATAGACGCTCGTCTCGGAACCCAACTAGAAATCCTTTGAAGATGTTTAAAAAAAATCAAATATAATAACTGTGTGTGTTTTTTTTAACTGATAAAGCATCATAATCAAACTATTAGATACACACTCGTCTCAAAACCCAATTAAAAATCCCATGAAGATATATTTAAAAATTTGAATATAAAAACTGGGTGTTTTTTTTTAACTGATAAAGCATCATATAAATCAAACTATTGGATAGACGATCGTCTCGGACCCCATATAAAAATCAATCGAAGATATATTTTAAAGATAATATTGAAAGCTTCAAGAAAACTTTACGGTACAGTATATGAAGAGTGTTTTTTTTATTTAGTAAGAATAAGATTAGATTTTTCATTTTTTACTACAAAGGCCTATCATCAAATATACTGAAGTTATAGTTATAGGCATAATAGAATTAAGAATTTAAATTACTATGTTCAGTCAAAGAAAGTTTTATAATAATAATAATGATATAATAGAATTAAGAATTTAAATTACTATGTTCAGTCAAAGAAAGTTTTATAATAATAATAATAATAATAATAATAATAATAATAATAATAATAATAATAATAATAATAATAATAATAATAATAATAATAATAATAATAATAATGACGATGACGACAAAACAACAAAATAATGATATTAATTATTTCAACACAACTTTCACAATTTAGCTTCCATGCTGTTTTCGGTTCTGAAAGATTTCTAAACTACTGATCTATTTCCTACAATGATCAAAGGGTAAAACCTTACTTTCATTTATTTTAGGTTTATTTGTATCAAAAAGAATTGTGGTCACTAAATTGCTTTCCTGTTATTGATGGTAGTTACCATGGTATGGAAATAATTTTCGTTTCTGTCTCATTGCAATATATAGTCGAGTCAAAAGTATTTGTGCCCAACATTACAAACTGATATATCAGTATGTATATAAATGTATATATATATATATATATATATATATAAATATATATATATATATATATATATATATATATATATATATATGTGTGTGTGTGTGTATAATATATATATATATATATATATATATATATATATATACATAAATATATATATATATATATATATATATATATATATACACATATATACATATATGTATATATATTTATATATATATATATATACATATATACATATATGTGTGTATATATATATATATATATATATATATATATACACATATATACATATATGTATATATATTTATATATATATATATATATATATATACATATATACATATATGTATATATATATATATATATATATATATATATATATATATATAGAGAGAGAGAGAGAGAGAGAGAGAGAGAGAGAGAGAGAGAGAGAGAGAGAGAGAGAGAGAGAGAACCTATTTAGAACATTACATATATATATATATATATATATATATATATATATATGTATATTATATTATATATATATATATATATATATATACACACACTTAAATTGATTAGCATTCTAAATGATACCATTTCAATTAGGTCTATAGTAAAGTATATTTGAGTGTTTATATTTTTTACGTCCACTTCAGCTTTGAATTGAATTTTGTTATATCTTTGCTGTTTATGTGATTACTTATTATGTATGATCTTCCGTTATAGTCATATTTTAGAATCAGCCTTAATAATCTTTATCTTTAAAATGCTAGTTATGAATTTGAAATTAATTTTCATATGTAAATATATTTCGTACATGGTATTTGTGCAAGGTATTTATTCTGTCTTCTGAAATACTTCATTTGACCTGCAAAATTAGACAAAGATAACTCGCATTGTTTGGCGCAGTTTATAAAATGTTCTTTTATGGAGTCGATTCACAATTTCTTGCTATTTCTATCTATAAATGTCCAAAAAAACAAGTATCTCCGTGTATTTTCTATTTTGTACCTAAAGAAAAGCACACGTATTTTATTAAACACTCCATGATTCAAATCACCCTATCAATTAAAAAAAAAAGATATTCGTTTATATTTCATCTAGTTGCATTGGCAGTTCTGAATTGAATTCATAATGATCTCATTCGAATCAGTCCTGATAATGTACGTATGTACACAGGAGTCCCTGGCATTTCTCGCTCG
Source organism: Palaemon carinicauda (assembly GCF_036898095.1). Taxonomy (NCBI): domain Eukaryota; kingdom Metazoa; phylum Arthropoda; class Malacostraca; order Decapoda; family Palaemonidae; genus Palaemon; species Palaemon carinicauda. The sequence continues at coordinate 171,286,508 of NC_090728.1, forward strand.
GAATAAATGCACCCTGTCTCACCCTTACTTCGCAGCAAGTAACCAAACAGAAGGTCTAGGACTCTAGGGGGAGATGGCAGAGGTGGTGGGAGGGGCTATACCCAGAAACTCGCCTTGCAATAAGGGTGTGGTTGGATGCACAGGAATTCCTGTGTCCAGCTTTACATAAGAATTCGTTTAATTCATCTGAACATAGACCATCTCTCAGGGCTTCAAATAAGACATCTTCATTTGTAATTAATTAGGAAGTAGAATTCATTAGGAAATTAAATACATAGCCATAATCAAATTAAAATAACCACATATTCTGTAAGCACGAATGAGATGAAAAATAGATAGACGCAAAAAAATAAATGAAAAATAGCGCTCTTACGAAAAGGAACATTATAGAATATTATATGATAAAAAGCAAAAAACTAATTGTTTTACATGTATACTAGGCAACGTACAAATCCTTTAATCCCTTTCTTCTCTATC
>NC_090728.1:171287484-171302484 GCF_036898095.1 Palaemon carinicauda
CGAAAATAGATGAAAAATAACGCTCTTACAAAACGAGCATTACAGAATCTTATATAATAAAAAGTAAAGAACAAATTGTTTTATATGTATGCTACGTAACGTACAAATTCTTCAATTAATTTCGACTCTATCCACCTTTTAAATGTAATAATTTTTGCGTAGATTTACTTAGATTTCTTTGTGAAGTGAATTTATATCTATTTCTCTGTATATATATATATATATATATATATATATATATATATATATATATATATATATATATATATATATACATGTGTTATATATGAAAATTGTTTCAAGTTTTTATATGCTTGTTAATTTTATACTCGACTCTCAGCCCCCCGTGAGTAGTTAATCTGTAGGTTATTTGTTTAACAAACCGTTCTCTTTGCTTTATTCGCCTGTTTACATATCTAATAACCTTTGACCTTTTCATTTGCCTTCTTTCTATTCTATGTTGTCCCTTGAAATGTATCATTCCTCAGAATATGAATGTATGGCAAATATACAAAACACTTGGGAAACATTTACAATGTCCTTGTTTTGGTATTTGCCGTAAGTTTCATCATTGATTGAGCATATACGTACACACAAACACGCAAGACACACACATGTACATATATATACTGAGAGAGAGAGAGAGAGAGAGAGAGAGAGAGAGAGAGAGAGAGAGAGATGCACACGACGCTCATTTCTAGATGCGTAGAAAAGCAGAAAGGATAATTAAAATTACACTCACATGCACATAATATATATATATATATATATATGTATATATATATATATATATATATATGTTTATATATAGATATATATTATATATACCTATCTATCTATCTATCTATCTATTTATCTATATCTATATCTTTCTATCTATCTATCTATCTATCTATCTATCTATATATATATATATATAGATAGATAGATAGATAGATAGATAGATATATACTGTATATATATGTATATGCATATATATATATGTGTGTGTATGTGTGTGCGTATACGCAGAGGTGCCTGGTAAGACAGCGAGAGGAAGACCTTAGCGAAAATGGATGTATTGTAAACTGTATATAGTTAAATATTTGAGAGACAAACAATTGTCAGTGGGGGATTTATTTGATCAAGACAGGTGGAGGAGGGCTGTCAAAAACATCGACCCCACATTGAAGTGGGAAAAGATGCAGGGAAAGAAGTTATATATATATATATATATATATATATATATATATATATATAGGCTATATATATATATATATATATATATATATATATATATATATATACATATATATATATATATATATATATATGTATATATATACACATATTATATATATATATATATATATATATATATATATATGTATATATATACACATATTATATATATATGTATATATCCACACACACACACACACACACACACACACGTATATATATATATATATATGGATAAATATCAACACAACATCGTGTTCAAATACATATATGTATATATATATATATATATATATATATATATATATATATATAAAATACGCAATAATATGTTTTGGGAAGTGTCTCCATCTAGATGCTTCCTGTTTCCTTGAAAAATATTTACATGAATACTATACTTCTCGCTATGCATGATTTTGACATATTCACTGAGAGAGAGAGAGAGAGAGAGAGAGAGAGAGAGAGAGAGAGAGAGAGAGATAAATGAAACTTTTATGACATATTGTAGAAGTATGTTAAATTGGAATAAAATATATCCACTGAGAGAGAGAGAGAGAGAGAGAGAGAGAGAGAGAGAGAGAGAGAGAGAGAGAGAGAGGAGAGAGAGAGAGAGAGAACTTTTATGACATAATGTAGAAATTTGCTAACTTGGAATCAAATATATTCACTGAGAGAGAGAGAGAGAGAGAGAGAGAGAGAGAGAGAGAGAGAGAGAGAGAGAGAGAGAGATGAAACTTTTATGACATAATGTAGAAATATGTTAACTTGGAATCAAATATATTCACTGAGAGAGAGAGAGAGAGAGAGAGAGAGAGAGAGAGAGAGAGAGAGAGAGAGAGAGAGAGAGAGAGAGAGAGAGAGAGAGAGAGAACTTTTATGACATAATGTAAAAATATGTTAACTTGGAATCAAATATATTCACTGAGAGAGAGAGAGAGAGAGAGAGAGAGAGAGAGAGAGGAGAGAGAGAGAGAGAGAGAGAGAGAGAGAGAACTTTTATGACATAATGTAGAAATATGTTAACTTGGAATCAAATATATTCACTGAGAGAGAGAGAGAGAGAGAGAGAGAGAGAGAGAGAGAGAGAGAGAGAGAGAGAGAGAGAGTCAAAGTCAAAGTAAAAAACCTTTATTCCATTATAAAATGGTTATTCTGTTACATAACAATATAAATTATTTATATAAATTGATAGAAAAAATCTAGGATATATATACATTCAAGTTAAATGAGAGAGAGAGAGAGAGAGAGAGAGAGAGAGAGAGAGAGAGAGAGAGAGATGAAACTTTCATGACATATTTTAGATATATGTTAACTTGAAATCAAATATATTTGTAAATGATGAATATGCATAATCTCGAGTCTTAAGGCATCTTTATGCAATCACTCATAAAACAAATAAATCTTTCTTTTTTTTCTGAGAAATATTAACTGAATAAAATCCCAGGACAACAGTCAGTATTTCTTCAAGGTTACGCATTCTCTACGCAATTCGCCCCCAATTGAGCTAAACTCAACAGGAAGATTAAGCGTTTCCAAGGTCTCTTAACTCAAGCCCTGAGGCAGTTTCACTCGCGCTGAATTGACGGTGGCTGTACAATATTATTATTATCATTATTATTATTATTATTATTATTATTATTATTATTATTATCTTTATAATTATAATCATTATTATTATTATTCTTATTATTATTATTATAATTATTATTATTATTATTATTATTATTATTATTATTATTATTATTATTATTATTATGAGCTAAGCTACAATCAAATTTGGAAAAGCAGGATGCTATAAGCTGCAGGGCTCTAACAGGGAAAAATAGCCCAGTGAGAATAGGAAATACAGTAGGTGCTCTTCGAATTTGTAATCTACCAAAAGTCTAGGATCTACGAACTTGCTATTTAAGGCATGTGATTTACTGGCATAAAGGAAGACCAGTTAAGATAGTTTCTTTACTTAAAAAGTAAAGATTATTATTTACATGAACTTAATTTTTGTAAAAGATAAAAATAAATGCAAACTCTTTGCTTAAAAATTGAGAACATAATTTGCCTGAACTTATATTTTTTTGTAATAGATAAAAATAAAGGAAAATGTAAGATATCTTAAGAACAGTAAAAACACCAAAATAGATCTTTCATATATAAACTATAAAAACAGACTTACGTCAGACTGTTTAACATAAAAACATTCTCTGCAGGAATACTTTTGAAGTTCCACCGATGTAACTGCCTGATTAGGACTATCATCCATATGCATCTACTGTATCTATTTCACATATGCTAAAATTCTAATGTATCTATTTAGAACCAAGAAAAACTTTCCTAAAAGGAAGGGTTGTTATTTAAAGGTATAATTTAAACCCATACCCTTTCGGGTTCCTGACAGGCATCAACAAAAAAGGCGAGTTTTCATTTGCATCCGTTGTAGGCAACAGCTGTTGGCGTAACTCTGTTACAGGGAACGCGGAAATGGACCAACACGTGCTGTAATTTTGCGGGAAGGTCTCTGTCAAAAAAAAAAAAAAAAAAAAAAAAAAAAAAAAAAAAAAAAAAACGCGGGATTATAGATTATGCGCATGGTGGGTAGTAGGTTGTCCAGGCTACTACCCATTGAGATACTACCACTAGAGTTATGGGATCTTTTGACTGGCCAGACAGTACTACATTGGATCCTTCTCTCTGGTTACGGTTCATTTTCCCTTTGCTTACACATACACCGGATAGTCTGGTCTATTCTTTACAGTTTCTCCTGCCAACATACACTTGACAACACTGAGATTACCATACTATTCTTCTTCACCCAAGGGGTTAGCTACTGCCCTGTAATTGTTCAGTGGCTACTTTCCTCTTGGTAAGGGTAGATGAAACTTTTTAGCTATGGTTAGCAGCTCTTCTAGGAGAAGGACACTCCAAAACAAAACCATTGTTCTCTAGTCTTGGGTAGTGCTATAGCCTCTGTACCATGGTCTTCCACTGTCTTGGATAAGTTGGGGGCAAGGGTAAGCTCACAAGACAAACTTGTTAATAGAATTTCCCATTGAAATTGAACACAATTTAACCAAAAAAAAAAAATCTATATCCATATTTTGTGAGAGGCAAGCGACCTTAGTAAAAAAAAAAATAATCTTTTATTTAAATACTCTAGACTCTAGAGCCTTTAAGTAGAAAGATAATTGGTCATCAATGTTGATAAGATAATATAAAAGACGTAAAATACTACAATTATATACTTCTGTACAGTACAAATAAATTAAAATTGAGCTTAAGTAAAAAGAAGAAATTACTAGTCTACAGCACAATTAAGATCAACATTGAAAACCAATTGTACATAAGAGTTGATAATTTTTCGTCGAGGTTCGTCATACTTTCCAATATGTATATAAAATCAAGAGTATCTATGACCTGTGCTTTCGAAAAATTTCTAAAAGAGGAGCAAAAATTGATGCCAAGCACTTTGCAAGCGGATAAGAAGAACGTTTCTGCTTGGTCCCATAGATAGGTAGTGTGGGATATCTTGGGGGTAAGGCATGAAGATAAGGTGGACATGGAAATCGCTTGATGCAGTTCGTATAGTTTAAAATCAATATCCTTGGATATCTCTCCGAAAGTAGTTTGAGTAAGAGAGAGAGAGAGAGAGAGAGAGAGAGAGAGAGAGAGAGAGAGAGATTACTTTTTAGCTGTGAATATAGATTAGACTATCATTTGAGATATTTTCTATTTTCCTTTTATAGGAATCCCGAACCATATATCATCATCATCATCTTCATCATCACCATCATTATCATCCGTTAACAGTCCAGTGCCGGAAAAAGGCCTCAGGAATGTCCTTTCAATATTGTCTGTTTATGGTCTTTCCATGCCAGTCTATAACCGCAAATTTTCTTTGCGCGTCAATCCATCGTCTCGAACTCCATTTGGGTTTCCGGAATGGATGGAAACGGCATTTTGTGTTTTTCCATTGACAATTTGAAATACACATATATTTCGAAATTATGAGATTAATTAGTAAGTGTAGATATATTGAAATTTAAAATTTTGAAATATATATTAAATAGGAAAGCATTAATGCTGTTCCATCCTTTCATGAAACCCGACTAGAGTTTAGTTTGTCCGGAGAAATTTGTCTTCAATTTTAGACACCATTCATGCAACATACATAAATTGTAATTGTATAGTAACATGCGCAAAAGCACACACACACACGCACACACACACACACATATATATATATATATATATATATATATATATATATACATTTTGCACACACACACACACACACACACACACATATATATATATATATATATATATATATATATACATTTTACATATATATACATATATATATGTATATATATACATTTCACATATACATACATATATATATTTGTATGTATATATATACAGTATATATATATATATATAAATATATATATATATATATATATATATATATATATATATATATATATATATATATACACTTATGTATGTATGCATGTGTGTATGTCCTTGTACACATGTAACTGTTTAAGTAACATTCAATATATATATATATATATATATATATATATATATATATATATATATACACACACACACTTATGTATGTATGCATGTGTGTATGTCCTTGCACACATGTAACTGTCTAAGTAACATTCAACAATTTCTGTATATGTGCATCATAAGTTATTTGCTGCCATGCAGAATTCATTAATAATCCAGTCTTTCATTTATTCTACAAAGAATATGACCCTCACATTCTAATTTCCCCTTATCACCTTTAAGCATATGATCTGTCACTACTTGAATTAAATATATTTCTCTTCCTGAATTAACTATATTCTTCGAGCCAGGAACAGCTGGAGTTTCGAGAGATTAATATTTGTGGCGAATATGATGAACTTAATGAGAAGTCATATTTTTACCCATATGTTCTGTGAGCCACTATAGTCCATTTCTTTTAGCGAGTCATATTGGCACCGACTCGCAGCGGTGCCCTTTTAGCTCGGAAAAGTTCCCTGATCGCTGATTAGTTAGAATTTTCTTGTCCAACCAATCAGCGATCAGGAAACTTTTCCGAGCTAAAAGGGCACCGTTGCGAGTCAGTGCAAATATGACTCGCTAAAAGAAATGGACTATAGTTGACAGTTATCATGAATCTTAAAATCTTAATAACTGTAAAGAGGTTTAGCATTGAAATGATATAGGAACGCGTGGGGATACACTAATGTGGTGAAAGGGTTTGCGTATCCCCATAAACAGCAAAGTTGTACTAGTCAGGGACACCCATAGTAGGTTGGTTTGCTGTGAGCTATCATGCAAATTCTCCCACCGCCACCAATTCGCAATGGTCAGCGTAGTGATGAAAACTGGCCAAACCCCAGTCATAGATTGACATGTCTGAGGCATTTATCCTGCAGTGGACTAGAAAAGGGTGCATTTGTTGTTGTTGTGTTGGTTACTATGTGAATGCGAGTTATTTAATCTGTAAATGGTTCTGTTTTTAGGGGAAAATACATTGCTAGTTGCATATGCTAACTTACATACTGAACCAAGGGTGAGCCTACTGAGTGAAAGTCTTCCTTATCTACAGACGCTTTAAATATTACAGTCATTGTCATTATTCATCTTTGCGCTAACTCCGTTTCGTATGACTTATTCTCATTCTTCCCATTAGAAACTTTTGAATCCAAACTACGACAAAAACACAATGATCAGAACTTTTCACATTTTCTAAGCTGATAATTACTTCAGTAACCCATTCGTGGATGATAGTTTATATTTCACAACTTTTGCAGGGCTCCTAATATTTCTCTTGCTTGAATTATTGTTCTACAGGCTGCAATTTGCAGGGATCCCTTTTTATTCTGTGCTCATTAATCAATACTAATTCCTTCATTTTGCTTTATCAAGTTTTCCTCAAAAGAAAGGGTCAATTTTATTCTCTCAAAAAACCATAAGAAATAAATTTATCCTTCATATCTCAAGACCTTTTAAAGTCCCTTACATAAACTCTTATAACCAGAAGGCTTCATCTCATTGGTATTCGTACCAACCATAGGGGCCTTTCCATTCTTGGATATTTTACAGCATTCTTTCCATTTTCAAAGGTTATTCTCCTAACCATTTTAAAATTTACATAAACTAATTCAACTCTGGTTAAGCCTTTCCTCTATCATATGCATTAAGAATACTTCGAGAATACTCTATCGACAAATAACTATAGATTTTTTTTCAAACTAGTTTACATTTTTTTTTTATTAAAGACTTATTTGCTTATCAATTCTCTCCTCTTTTACCTCGTTTTTTTTCTTAATACTCCTTATCGTGGTTCAATAGTCTACATTTTCCCCAACCTTTTATCTGCTGTTTGATCTCCCGTTTCTTCCTTAAACACCTTCTGTTACTATCCTTTCAAATATCTGCTTTTTGCATTTCTCCATTTCACTGCATACTTGACAATTCCTTCTCTTCCTCCGCCTATCATTTATACCCATCTTTACCATATTTCAACGCTTCCAAGACCAATTTCTTTCCTATATTCTAATTTGGTACTGAAGTGATGCCGGTGTGACGGTCTGAACGATCTCCCGGCCTCAGAATTCTCCTTGATAATCTGCGCATGCGCGAACATTACCGTTTGCCAGTGCATACGATGTTGATGTTTTATTTTCCTGTAATGTTAGCGTGCGCAGCTCAACATTACCGCTTGCCAGTACATACGAGCTTGATGTTTTATTTTCATGCGAGCGAAGCGAGCTAATGGCAGAAAAGAACCATTATACAATAAGTCAAGGAGAATTCTGAGACCGGGGGATCGTTCAGACCGTCACACCGGCAACGTTCATCTTCGTTTCATGTGATATTTATCGAACATCTTTCTTCTCTTCGAGCAGGTGTGTAGACAAAACGGCGAGGAGGAGCGCGTGATCGTCATACCGTCACCCCTCAGACAAAATGATCAGTACATTCAAATATACATCATGTGGATGTACCTGTTTGTCATGTACTTAATACCTTTCCTCAGCCTCATGGTCTTCAATTCTTTCATCTATAAAGAGGTACGTGGGATTTCAGTCCTTTAAGTCAGTAGTTATTAGAAATTAATTAGCATTTGTAGAAAACCCTTAAGTAATGTTATCATGACTAAATCTGGATATTATACGGATTTTTCCATTTACAATTATGTGATAATGCTTCAGCTGAAATTACATTGGGCATTGATATCATTGGGGAAGGAAGCAACATATTATTAAGTTCGAAGAGACTACGTTGAATTGGGTTATTCATACAGTAGTTTGCTAATAAAAAGTTAATTTATGCTTATAAACTAACCCTTGTATGAAAAGTGAGTACATATTACTATGTACACATGTGCTTTATTTCCAAGTCCCCTTTAATATTTTGTGAACATTGCAATCGGCAATTAAATGGGAAGCTAATTCCTTTATGGTGAATGCGCAACCTCAAACCAGGATCACAAATGAACCAAAATTGATTGTATAAACAGCGCTTGATGGTATCATCAGGCAAAATTTTCCGATAAATGGATAGATAGATAGAAAATGAAAATATATCTGGAATTCTTTTGGAAACAAATTAAAAGCAAGTACACAACCAATCAACAAAAAAATTCCCAGTTCAAACAGGTAAACAAAGGCTGCAGATCAATGTGAAATCTGTTTACAAAATATTTTTTTTAACTATAAAACCAAGAGTTTTGATTTCAATTTAGGGTAACCTAAAAAAATAAACAATAGGGCCCAATAAATCATAAAAACTGATTGGGAATTGAGATGTATTCAAAACGATTTTTCTTTTCATAAAAAAGAAACAGAGATAAATGTGTTCTGGAAGTCTTTCTTTGTTGCACAAACTATATGATTTTCAGGACATGATGTATTGCTATAATTTCTACGATCAGCAGAAAAATAATCTAGGGTGATATTTAAAAGTGTTTCGAATTGAATATCGTTACACACATTGGTGTTTGATGACTGGATGAAAGCAGAGAGAGATTCTATAAAAAATAAATAAATAAATAAATAAATAAAAAAATACACTCTGAAATGATGACATTTTAGCCTCTTCAATTTTTTATATATGTCATGTGTTAAACTTGTCTCATTGTCATTATAGTCGGACAATAGAGTAAATAGAATCCTTAGTAGTTATTTTTAAAATATGCTCTTTAGAAAGATACATCGATAGAGTGAAATTGTTTGTCAAAATAAAAGTTAATGCATTTTTTAAAACGGCATTCATTATGATTAACTGCATTGCTTTATAGCAAATAGAATTTTGTTAACGTCCTCCGCATTACTTTTAAGGTTATTTAGGTCATAGAGTCATTGATCAATTAGAAATCATTTAATATAATATGCACTTTGACTTTGATAATGTTTACGGAATTTACACCCATTTACATAAACTTTTGATTTCCTTTTAATAATCTAATTAGTATTCGGATAATCGTTTTACTGTTTGTCAGAAAAAAAAAAATATTTTCGGAAATATTTATGTTCAACCTGACATTTATTAAACCAATAAAATCAATTGCTATTAATATAGGTTTTTCATCTTCTACAGACTTTTTAGATTTTGAATTGCAATGTGATGCCATAAATTGGTCATTACATTTGTATGATTTCACTTTAGTCTTTACTATACTTGTATTCCTCGATATAATAACAGAAACCAAGCTGTTGATGCCATTGACTATTGGTATATTAAACGGTACTGTCAGCAAACCCAGCAAAAGGGAAAGAAATAAGGAAAAGAAGATAACCCGAGAGAAACGGCTTTAGTGGAAAAGCGATCATTATGAGGGGTCATTGGTCAAAACACGGATTTTTCCTTTTCTTTCTCCTTACATCGACAATCATCCATCATGTTTCTAATTAAGAAGAAAGGGAATATTTCACTTGGAAGCTCTTTCCCCTCATCTCAGTTTTCCCTTTCAGGAAAGGAGAAAAATGTGGGAGAGGGATTGTCATTGAGGAAGTAACAAGGCTGGGCTCCAATTACTACATCCTTTGGTTCAGGAAAGGAAATCTCGAAGGGGAATCATTTGCCAGGATTCATCAGTCGCTCGTCTGTCTGTTTAGCTGGTTTTCCTGTCTGTTTGTCTGTTGGACCTTCCTTCGTAATCGCATTGTTTGGCAGTTAATTTTCTATAAGGCATCTGAAAAAAAAAGAAGGTGCAAATGAATGAAAAATGGAGGAACCTTTATCAATCGCAGCGGTTGTGAGGGCCTATTGGAAACGTCGCTATTAAGTCCTGCTCAAGCTTGATAGTTTCTCGTAGTGATTGCAACCTCACCATCCTTATGATACAATGATAGGGGTGTTTGGGGGATCCTCTAGGTCTACTTACTGAGTCATCAGCAACCATTGGCGGGTCCACTCTGGTCCTAGCTTGGGTAGAAAGGGGGCTTCGGCGCTGATCATATGGATACACAGCCAGTCTCTATGGTATTATCGTGCTAGGACATTATCACTGCCTCTGCATTCATGAGTGGCCTTTAAACCCTTTAAACCTTTATAGTTATGTTACTTTCCATCACCTCGCATTTACCCAATGATATTTTTCCCTAATCCATCGTAAAGAAACGTATAAACCATCACGCAGGAAAATGTTTGGACAATCATAAATATGCACATCAAAGCAATCAAATAGGCAAGAATTAAATAGACACTGGTATAAATGTATCGAATGCCCTTTCCAGACATTTAAACGAATCGAAATTAGAATTCCCCCGAGGTTAAAAATTCTTTGGCTGCTCATGTTCCCAAATGCTTCTTAAAACCGCCTCTCTTTTCAGAGGCGAATCTTTCTCTCCCTTCGGAAATGGACCCAATCCTTTCACTCCCTTACTTTTCATCTTTGCGTCAGCCAATTTTTTAAGCTTTCTTCGGCCCATTTCAGATGAAAAATTTAATAACAATTAGAAAGTTAAACATTAAAGTTTTTATATTGTTATAGAATTTAAGCATCCATTATCTAGTTGTGTATAGTGTCAAAGAAAATACACTGGAATTATTTTCGGAAGTAGGCTATATCTAAATTACTGTTCACAGACAATGGACATTTAATTCCATCTTCAGTCTTCATCAGGCTCCTTGCCTTGTCACACAACCTCGTTATATTTCCCGATTAAAAGATATATTGTTATCTTCAGTCTTTCAAAAAATCTTTTCCCTTTGTCCTTCATGAAGAAGAAGGCGGAACTTCTATGAATAGTATGGGATGTTTTTTTTTACATGTGGGAAGCTACCGAGGACGTTATTATCTTGTTTAAAACGCGTCATCTTCAAGATTGTCCCTATAGGAGACGCTTCATGTATACGCGTAACTTCGGCCGCTAAAAGTTTGGGTTGGGAGGAGAGAGAGAGAGAGAGAGAGAGAGAGAGAGAGAGAGAGAGAGAGATCACGGTATGAAGAGAATCGTTGGAAATATGAGGTGGGTGTTGATGTTCAACAATAATAGTAATAATAATAATAATAAGGATAATAACAATAATAATAATAATAATAATAATAATAATAATAATAATAATAATAATGGAAATGATAATAATAACAACAACAACAACAACAACAATAATAATAATAATATTATTAATAATGATAATAATAATAATAATAATAATAATAATAATAATAATAATAATAATAATAATATATTTGAGTAGTAGACCCTCTTTCAGAAAGGTTTTGTTAAAAATAATGGCTGCCTCAGTTGCATTGATCTTATACTCTGTCTTCTCAATGGCTCTTGTTATCTTTTCAGAAATACTGCATACATCCAGTAATTGGGCAAAAGTCAACCTTCATGCTGGGTAGTCAAATTCAAGAGTAATTGGCGAATGAAGGTTTTAATGTGAAGTTTAAAAGTCGGGTAAAATGTACGAGTCGATTAACTTGAAAACTGTGAGCAACGCAAGTTGAGGATTATAAATTAAAGCTGTATAATTAATCTGCGGAAATGGAATCCGTAAAGCCGTAAGTCGTAGGACCTGAAGAATCTATGACTTTGCTATTGTGTAATTCATATTTACTTGTTGGCAATGGGGAAATGCACAAATTTTAGAGATTTAGGATATTTTTTTTTTTTTTTTTTTTTTTTTAGCAGACTGAAGGTTTGGCAATCGGTTAAAAGATATTATTGTAATATCATACGAGCTGTGGTTTGAGGACGCTTAGAAAGTTTTCTTATTTATACGCATCTAATAATAATAATAATAATAATAATAATAATAATAATAATAATAATAATAATAATACTTTTGCAAATTAATACATATTTACAACGCAGACTGTGTCGTCTTAACTTTTTGTAATTTCAGGAACAGAAATTAAATTTTGGAAAGGGTGTTGTTAAAACAGTTACCGGGGAGGAGAAAGTTAATGGAAGTGAGTTTAACCTCCAGTACTATACTCAATTTTTTTTAATGAGGCGCATTTGCACTGACTCGCAGCGGTCCCCTTTTAGCTCGGAAAAGTTTCCTGCTATCTGATTGGTTAGAATTATCTTGTCCAACCAATCAGCGATCAGGAAACTTTTCCGAGCTAAAAGGGCACCCCTGTGAGTCGGTGTAAATCTCCCTCACTAAAACGAATTGACTATAGTGAGGTAACACAACTCTGTCCTTGTGGCTATTTGTTGAGTTTATTTGTCTTATTTTTTACTTCCTGTAAGATTATCTTATGATACACAAATGCAATGAGAGAACATTCCATTAAATTAGTCTCTATCTTAAATTGATTTTTGTAAAATAGTTCAAACCGAGTGTTCAATAATATCTGGTTAAATTGAAAGTTTTGTTTTTGTAATTAATAATCTAATTTTCGAATTTACCCTAATATCACCTTTACCTTGATATTTTTCGATTTGGTATGATTACACCGTAATCTATGTATCTTTAAAATGACTCATGGAAAGTAGATGAAAGATTCAAATTCATCTGAAAGACTGATTGAAATCTGTTGCCTATTCTTGCAATGCAATGGAATTAAATCGTAGTCTTGAAAATTCATACCTATATAATGGCTCTTTACAAGTTAAAACAATATTTAAGTAATTAGGTATAAATTTCATCAAAAGAATTATATTATAAATCCTTTTATCAAAGAATTATATTAGAAATCATTTCATAAAAAAATTATATTGGGAATCATTTCATAAAAAAAATTATATTGGAAATTATTTCATCAAAGAAATACATTGGAAATCATTTCATCAAAGAATAATATTAAAAATAATTTTATACAAGAATTATATTGGAAATAATTTCATCAAAGAATTACACTGGGAATTATTTCATAAAAGAAGTATATTGGAAATCATTTTATCAAAGAATTATATTAGAAATCACTTCATAAAAAAGTTATATTGGAAATCATTTCATCAAAGAAATACATTGGAAATCATTTCATCAAATAATAATGTTAGAAATCATTTTATCAAAGAATTTTATTGGAAATAATTTCATCAAAGAATTATATTAGAAATCTTCAATGATAAATGAGAATTCTTAGGAAAACAAAATCTAAAAAAGGAACTCATTCCAAAGTATATTTGGAACATTCGACTCGGTTTGCTTCAGAAAATTACTTTGTTTACAATATCGCGACAAACCTTTTCACCTTTGCGTTATCTTATATTGTCTTTGTAAAGTGAATAACTCTACAATGGCACTTTATTACGAATTCCTTATAACTCGGAAGAACAATACTTTTTTCTTTTGCACTCGAAATTATATAAACATGCTTGGTGTATTATCATCATTTATTTTTACTTGCTAAGCTACAGCCCTAGTTGGAAAAGCAGGATGCTATAAGCCCAGGGGCCCTAACAGGGAAAATAACCTAATGAGGAAAAAAAGAACAAGGAAAAATTAAATATTCAAGAACAGTGACAACATTAAAATAATAAATAATAATAGTTCCTAAATAAACTATAAAAACCTTAAAACAAGAGGAAGAGAAATGAGACAGAATAGTGTGCCCGAGTGTACCCTCAAGCAATTTGCTCATGTAAATGGAAATGATAAGGATTTTGAAAGTACCCCCACTGCTGGAACATACGTGACACTGAAATATTCTTGGGAATTCTCAAGTATATTAGTTGCTCTGTCGCACGGTCTTTTATACCAGAATTTCTCTACTGGTGAAGTTACAGACAGCAATTGTAATCTGCGCTCGATTTTACCTTTTATTTCAGATTTATTATAATCCAGATGATTTTGCAATATTCAAGAAATCTGAAAATCCTACTTCAATTCAGGTCAATTTCAATTTATCTTTAAAGTAGATTAAACGCGATTTATGATTATGATATATCACAGGATATATGAACTATTCTTACTTTGCAAGTATTTAGGTGAAATATTTTTAATAATTACCATGCTTCGTCTCTATCTTTCTTTAAGAAAATATGAAACTGTTACTGTTCATACAAATCTAGCCCCTAGAAGTTTGCTATTCGCCAAACTACATAGTGAGCATTTGTTTGGAAATCATCTATGTACTGAAATAATGTTACAAAACGTTTTGACATTTATCTCTAATTAATTTCCAGCTTGCAGGCTTTCAAAAATTCATAAGAGATTGGGGACCTTTCCCTGCTCCTATATTTCTATCGCATAATAATAATAATAATAATAATAATAATAATAATAATAATAATAATAATAATAATAATAATAATAATAATAATAATTTTAATTAGTAATAGATATATTTTACAGATCTCAGTCACGAAT
>NC_090728.1:171307484-171322484 GCF_036898095.1 Palaemon carinicauda
TATATATATATATATATATACATACATATATATATATATATATATATATATATATATATATATATATATATATATATATATATATATATATATATATATAGACACGTCAGCATTTGTTTTATATATATATATATATATATATATATATATATATATACATATATATACACATATATATATATATTTATATGTATACACATATAAATATATATATATATATATATATATATATATATATATATATATATATATATATACTGTATATATAAGATAAGACTTCGAATTAACTGCATACCTAGAAATAAAAGCTGGATCATATAGTCAGGTAAGATCTAAATGTAGTGGATGATAGGTATAATGAAAGTTCTTATATAGCATGCTAAAAGAGCCAATTGAACGACGATACCATAGATTAATATCCAGACGAGAACTAACCAACTCGGACTATGAGGCTTTGTCCAACAATTTAAGATAACAATCAGCTGCTGAAAACTAGATAGGAGAACAATCTTCAAAACATTGCAGAGTAGTATCGATAAAAAAATTCCAGCAGGAAAGGCAGGTTCCAAATTCTTAAAATACTCTAATTACACTTTTTGGGTAATTAAGAAATGGGCCGGATATTTTAATCAAAAGTGAATTTGTTTGAAGTTATAATGTACATAAATATTATTATTATTATTATTATTATTATTATTATTATTATTATTATCATTATTATTAATATTATTATTATTACTAGCCAAGCTACAACCCTAATTGGAAAAGCAAGATTCTATAAGCCCAAGGGCGTCAACAGGGAAAAATAGCCCAGTGAGGAAAGGAAACAAGGAAGTAAATAAACTAGAAGAGAACAATAAACAATCAAAAATAAGATATTTCAAGAACAGTAACATTATATTTTTCCTTCACAATAAATTATAAAAACTTCAAAGAAAAAAAAAGGAAGAGAAATGAATGAATGTATGAAGGGGTAGATAAAATATTCTAAGCCTACAGACAATCATCATTTGAGTTCTATTAAGGTTAACTTCGTTCCCCCATAATTTCCACTGAGCACTATTTTCAGCTAGATCTCATTGGAGGGCTTCTGAAGCCTTAGGCCTACAATTAGTTGATAAGATCGATGGGAAGAGAGTAGCATTATACGCAAAGGGAAGGCCAAACCACGTATACTTGAACAATTATCGTTTATAATTAAGCGATTACAGATAACGGAATGTTTTGTTTGGTTCTAAAAATCAAGAATTTTATCGAAACAGGAAGCCTGCTAGTCTCTGTCAAAAAAGGAAAATCCCAAATCATTCTATGGTATGGGGAAGAATAAAAACCCCAGAGAGAGAGAGAGAGAGAGAGAGAGAGAGAGAGAGAGAGAGAGAGAGAGAGTAATCTCTCCCAAGAGAGTGATGGAGTGGCGGCTATTGTAACAGAAATAACGCTTCCTGCGATAACGTTATCTCTGCAGCAAACAGAAACAACTAAAAAGAGTAACAATAATTGCAGCAACAACAATACGAGTGAGCTGAGGCGTTATCTGCCCCCATACATATTCAGCGCCATCGGATACTTAGAAGTCAATCACATCCATTCTGAGAACTGAAGGCAGAAGTTGATCTAAACAAAAGAAGTTCAGAGGGAACTGGAGATTACACTGTGTGAGAAGCTCGACGCGTGAGGAGAGTTAATCTAGGGAAAGACTTCGCTAAAGAAGCAATTATTGAAGGAACGCATTGTAAGATAGAAATCCTTCTCTAATGAAACTTTACTAACTTTCTTCATTCCTATCTTTCTGACGTTAGAGATCCTTAAAGCCAATCAACCATTTCTTCCTCTCTTTCTTCCGTGCATTTCCATCTGCAAAATACCGTTGCAAGCAAACAATTTGCTATAATCAACAATCTCTCTCTCTCTCTCTCTCTCTCTCTCTCTCTCTCTGATAGCAGGTTGGCCAAGTCACCAGCCACCCGTTGAGATACTGTATGTATAAGATTGCCTTGCCATATGCAAGACACGGGCTCTAGCGATGGCAGCCCGTAAGTGGAGATACTACCGCTAGAGAGTTATTTGGTCCTTTGACTGGCCAGACAGTACTACATTGGATCCCTGTCTCTGGTTACGGATCATTTCATCTTTGCCGACGCATACACAGGAGAGTCTGGCCTATTCTTTACACTTTACACTTAACAGCACTGAAATTACCAAACAATTCTTCTTCTCTCAAGAGGTTAACTACTGCACTGTAATTGTTCAGTGGCTACTGTCCTTTTGGCAACGGTAGAAGATACTCTCTAGCCATGGTAAGCAGTTCCTCTAGGAGAAGGACACTCCAAAATCAAATTATTGTTTTCTAGTCTTGGGTAGTGTCATAGCCTCTGTACCATGTTCTTCCACTGTCTTGAGTTAAAGATCTCTTACTTGGGGGTACACTGGAGTACACTATTCAACAGATTTTGTTTCTCTTCCTCTCGTTATTTTAAAGTTTTTAAAGTTTATATATGAAAGATTTATTTCAATCTATTATTATTACTCTTAAACTTCTCTTGTAGTTTTTCCTTATTTCCTTTCCTCACTGGGCTTTTTCCCTGTTGGAGCCCTTGGGCTTATAACATCACGCTTTTCCAGCTAGGGTTGTAGCTCAGCAAAATATAATAATAATATAACTATAACCTTCCTTTCTGCTTCAAAACCCAAACCGGAATTATCTGTCATCTTCATTCTCTAGGAAAAAGAACGGCCGTAAAAGGAATCTTCACCACATAACACTTACTGTATCAGTGTAACGTGTCTCTCTGTTTACCTGTCTTATTAATGATTTATTCATGTCTAAATAGATTTATCCCTTAAGTAAACAGATTGGTTTAACCACATATACATTTCTCTTCTCCAAGTATATTGAATGAGATATCTGCAATTTTCACCATGAAGGGAATCATAAATACATAACTACATACTTCCTACGTTCACCAGTTCTCTGGTTTATAGCACTGGTAGTATTAAGCAAAATGCAATATTTTCCGGAGATCATTTTACATTTTCACAGACTACGGTCTGTATTATCAGTTGATAATTCAATTGCTTATTAAATTCTTTAGTACCAGTTTCTGTTGTATGTAATGAAACCATTTTACCTATAACCATGGCTGCTTTTCTTAACGAATTTGGAGTGATTATAGGAGAGTTTATGCAAATGGTAATAGGAAATCTTTACAAGAAATATGGAGATTTATAGAAATTGTAGAAGATTTAACAAGGATTAATACATAGATTAGAGTGTCATGTGGAAAAAAACAGTTTAAAATTGCCACCTGGAAAATAAAAACAATCAGTGGATTAGATGCCTAGTAACTGGTCTACTGTATTGTCTCAAAACCTAACCCCTATACATTTGCAAAGAACTTTAAGGAAACCCCCTTCTGTGTGCATATAAATTCCAAAACGAATAATATTAAATCTTTTCCATTTATTTCAGGTCCGAGCAGCTAACCACGCGCGCATACACCTGAGCAGACTGGAGAGAAAAGAAATCGGCCTAGCTGTCATGTTGCTGGTGGTCGTCACTGTGTTCTTCCTGTGCAACGTCCTAGCATTCATCATAAACGTCTTGGAGATGTCTCGTATAGTCCTCGACGAACTCACCGTGACCAGCAACCTGCTGGTCACCATCAATTCCTCTGTGAATTTCATCATCTATTGCATCTTCGGGCAGAAGTTCCGAAGAGTCTTCTTGAAAATGTTCTGCTCTCGGATACTGCCGGCATCCTTGGCTAGGGATCGGGCGAACAGCGCTTACTGCGAGCCCTCGCGCGTCCTGACCAACGGCGGCGGTGGGGAGACCATCTGCCTGGGACACCGGCGCAGCCACCCCTTGGTCACGACGACGCATGGCACTCCTCGCACCTCCTTGAACACAACAGCGGAGTCTGCTTATCATAACAGAAGAAATGACTTCTATGAATACGATAAAAAGGACCAGTCCTCGTTTCAGTGTTTCGATTAAGCCCATTTAAATGTCCTTTAGGTTTTAAGACATACTTGTGATAATGCTCATTACCCAAAAAATATTTCTGTGTGCGAAATGTCTATGATCTATAAATGTGTAAATGCTTTTAAATGAATTCTGCATTATATGTATTTACGTCTTTGCTATCCTGTTCAAACCATAAGCAGTCTCAAAGCAAATGATTGTTACGTGGAAAAATAATAGTAAAAACATAAAAAATTTACAGAAAGAATGAACTTTCTTGTATTCCTTCGAAAGGTTCCCGTATGTCGATATCTGTTAAGCCTCTTTTATTGAATCTCTCAGATGTCTTAATTAGAGGTAATTAATTGGGTTAAAAAAAAAAGAAAAAAAAAAAAGGAAACGACGAAACACCTTCATCATCCCATCAGCCGAAGTCTATTTAGCCTACAGGAGAGGTCGTATGACAGAATTAATCCATGTGAAATATTTTACGAACATATTATTATTATTATTATTATTATTATTATTATTATTATTATCAGCTAAAATACAACCCTAGTTGGAAAAGCAAAATGCTATAAGCCTAAGGTCTCAAACAGGGAAAAATAGCTCATTGAGGAAAGGAAATGAAGAAATGAATAAACTACAAGAAAAGTAATGAATAATTAAAATGAAGCATTTTAAGATTAGTTACACCATCAAAACATATCTTTCATACATGAACTATAAAAACTTAAAAAAAAAAAAAAAAAAAAAAAAGAGGAAGAGGAATAAGCTACATAAAGATTAAGAACATAAGATCCATAGAAAGACGCCCATTCACTTACAGATACTGAGGAGAGAAGGAAGAAAAGAGCTTCAATTTCAAGACCGGAGAAAGCCGATGAAAAACCGAACCAGGTATCGAGCTCGTCTCTTGAAAATTGAGCCTGAGTTCCTTGTTAAAAAACTTTGGAAATGAAGACGACTGTAGCTCAGTGATTAGAATCAATTTCATTTCTAGGGAGACAATGGGCTGTAGAGGTGTGGAGCAGCTTGGAGGTTCGTATATTAAGGTTTAGAAATCCTTTTTATTTCGGTTGCTGATTGCCATTACGATACACACACACACATACATACACGCACACATACACACACTTGAAAAACGTGTTAAAAATCTCAAAACTAAGAATTTTTTGTATGTAGCATCTGCCAAAACTTCTAACACTTTTTTTACTAATGTAAGTTAGATATTATTGCCTTTTATTGCAATATTTATCTATCTGATATTTCAATGTATGTATATATATGTGTATATATACATGTATATCTATCTATCTATCTATCTATCTATATATATATATATATATATATATATATATATATATATATATATATATATATATATATATATAGTTCTTTTTCTAGATCTTTTACCTTTAAGATCCATTTAGAACCTTTACAAAAATCCAGAATGTTGTGAGGAGATAGAAATTATTAGCCAAGAAGATTTATATGATTATACTTTTCCATTTCATAATTATTATTATTGTTATTATTATTATTATTATTATTATTATTATTATTATTATTATTGTTATTATTATTTATTATTATTTTAGTTTACCTATAATCCACCGAGATAAAGCACTTAAGACTTTCATTGCTGCTGCAACAACCTTCTAACAATTGTTGACATTGCAACGAAAAGGGCTGCACCCCGAAAGGCCTTCGTAACACTTGAGTTCATTCAAACATTTAATTGATTCTAGCACCTGGTAGGCCTTTCTCCATCTAGCATAGGACGGGGTCTTCCAACATTTGCATAGTGTGAATATTGAATACATGTCTGGCCTGTTCTGAAATACTGTAAGATTGTTGGTTTAACCATTTCGAACATGGGTTTTATCATAGTTTTTTTTCAGAATTTAAACGCCTTTATAATTACGTGTTTAACTTTTTTCTCAGTATTATTACGACTTTATAATCATGAATTCAACTTTTTTTTCATTGCAATGGACCCTTTATAGTCACGAATTCAACTTTTTTTCAGGGCAATAAAGTCTTTATAATCATGAATTCAACTTTTTTCAGGCCAATGAAGCCTTTATAATCACGAATTCATCTTTTTTTTTTTTCAGGGCAATGAAGCCTTTATAATCACGAATTCTTTTTTTTTCAGGGCAATGAAGCCTTTATAATCACGAATTTAATGGTTTTTTTCATTGCAATGAAGCTTTTATAATCACGAATTGATTTTTTTTTTCAATATTATGATATCTTTATTACCACATATTTTTTTTTCAGATTATGACGTCTTTATAGCCGAGAATTCAACTTTTTTCCTAGTATTATGACAGCTAAATGATCACGAATTCAACTTTTTTTTCCCAACATTATGACCCCTTTATAAACACAAATTCAAAGAACGCAATTTCTTACATATTCATGTACATTAACTTCATTCTTTTCTTCCCTCCTTTCAGTGAACAAACATTTCTGCAAAGGTACTGTAACGTATACGGTGTTCATGTTTAGATATAACTATGGATTTAGGTATGGGAGACATGTGAAATTATAAAGTGTCTTAGACATAACAAATGATCTTAGTTATCACGTTATCTACTGGTCACAATCTATAATTCCGTATTCCAAAAACCACGATGTCTTTTCAGCTCATATTCTTGAGCGCCTTCCACTAAGGATACAAATGAAGAAACTATGCCTATGTATTGATATTCAGTACATAGTAACAGGGAAAAACAGTAGCATTAAATACTCTTTAAATGCTTGGAAATATTAATCACACTTATAAGAAATTATTTCTAGTTTTATTCATTTCACAGAGAAGGTTTCTCTACACTGTAAGTATGATTACAATGTTAATAATTATCATAATGTTATAAAATCAATAGCCAACACTGTGAACTTTGGCATATCTTCAACTCTGTCCAATTCAGTGTATACATATGCCACGGTAGAAATGAAAAAAAAATCCTACTATGTATATTTACATAATGAGAGTGTACTGTAAGTGTCGGTAAGTTTCCTTGTTTTGTGAATTCATGTGTACGATTTGTATGAAATTTTCGTAGCTTGTAATGAAGTATAAGGTAACTTATACAGAAAAAAATAACGATAAATTAATGCTGAGTAACGCATGGCTTTACACATAAATCTCATTGCACAATTCAGTGCTACTGTAAGCTAGCGAGACGAAAAGCAGTTAGCTTTATCAACACCATTTTTTTTTTGTGTGTGTAGCTTTAACCTAGTGTTACCAGACGAGCGAAAGAAAATTACATTTTTTCCCCTCAGATGGGGAAAAACATCTGCATAACATTAAGCCATAAATATGTTATCTGATAATTCTCTCTTTAAAGAGGGACGCCCCTGGGATGTTAAGATAGGACGACCTCCCAGTCGCTGTAGTCTGTCTGGTCGGGGTCTCGTTTACGAGATTCGTACATGTAGTCGTACTCGTCTCTGAAAGGAGAAAGAAAGGTTGTTTGTTGATAGTTAACTAACTAATTATTATTATTATTATTATTATTATTATTATTATTATTATCATTATTATTATTATTAGTATTAGCTAAGATACAAACCTAGTTGAAAACATGGGATGACATAACCCCAAGGATATTCTTACTGGTGAACCTTTTATATTAATCTAACACAAAACACATAGCCTACACAGATACATGTATATATATATATATATATATATATATATATATATATATATATATATATATATATATATATATATATACAGTTTATATATATATACATATATATAAATTTATGTACATATACTGTATATATATAAATGTATATATATACATATATATAGGTATATAATGTATATATATTAATGTAAATATATGTATGTATATATACATATATATACAGTATATATATGCATATATATACATATATATAGCCTACATACACACACACACACACACATATATATATATATATATATATATATATATATATATATATATATATATATGTATGTATATTTATACATATATATATATATATATATATATATATATATATGTATATATATATACATATATATATATATATATATATATATATATACATATATATATATATATATATATATATATATATATATATATATATATATATATATATACATACATACACACACAATATATGGTATGCTACATCGAAAAGAAATTCACTTACATGTCACAGTTGGGACCCGTAAAACCTTGATCGCAGTGGCACACATTTGGGCCAATACAGCGTCCTCTGTCTCCACATCCGTTTTCACATATATCTGGAAAGGAGTTGAATTTGTTTGGGTTTGAATACATTATAAAAAGGAAACAACGTATAAAAGTGAAATAGAGCTAAGGAAGTTTTCTTCCGCTTTTGTTTTGACAAATGAAGATTGAAGGTACGATTTACACATATGATGGAAGAGTATACTAAAGGAAATTAAACATATATCTTTAGCAATAAAGCAATTTTGGTTTTTATGGTGAGTATGAGAAAATATGGATATAATAAAGATACATCTATGTTTCTGTTACAAAAACAGCAATCTTCAACAAGATTACAAGAAATCTTGAGCTTAAATGTTACAGACAAATATTACTATATTATTTCTTTGTAGATTTCAACAGTTCCTCTACAGTTATCACTGTTACCAGCACCTGAAAAGAGTAATTTCAAACCATATACTTTATTAGGCAAATCCTAAATCTACAAAAACCTACAGAAATGTTATAAACCTGTTTCTTTGTAGTTAGTATCAACATAGACTCATTGCTTATTACAACAGAGACTTGTAATTTACAGAAAGTGGTCACTTACATCTCTGGCATCTTACGCCAGTATACCCAGGCAGGCAAGTACAACGGCGAGGCCCCGTGCAGATGCCCCCGTGGAGACACTTCAACGGGCATTGAGCTGTTGGGAAGGATCAGTTTGTTAGGATAAGCAGTTACTTGACAAAGAAAAGCTAGGATTATCGTGTTTTCTCTCCTGAGGAGATGTATATAGAAGCCTCTGCTGATACTTACCTCATAGATTGTTAAAGATAAGAATAGTTAGAGTTTTATTAGTTTTTTTTTTTTTTTGTGGGGGGGGGGGGCAGTGGGACTTGGAATAATTTTTTTTTTTTTTTTTTGTACGTTGGCATGGTGCAAGTGTTACTTAAAATGATCTGATTAAATTTGTCTGTTTAAGGTTATTATTATTATAAATATCCCTTTTTAAAAGACAACCCATAAAGGTACTCTTCGGAATTTCCACTAGCTCGACGAAATGGAATCGAAAGAAAATTACTTTTTTATTAGAAAAAGGAAGATATTGTTGAAGAAAAACTCAGACATTAATGTTTGTCTTGGTAGGTGAAAAAATATAATTTTGACTAGAAAAGCTATGTGAATTGTCACCCACATAGCATGGTGTTTGGCACCCCTTTCCGATTGATGGTATAAGAAATAAATCGTAAAAATTAGCAAAAATCGAAATATTAATAATCTCGAGTATATATCTGCTTTTTACAGTAGGTTATAATAATCTTTTCTATTATTTCACTGTGGTAAGGAACGTATGCATGAATCAAAAGTTTGAGAATTAATCTTTTGAAGTTTTTAATGCTGTTCTAGGTTATTTATAGCAAGCCAATTATGTCAGGCGTTGACCACCGCAGATTATTTGACAGTATTTACAGAAATGAATAAATCTGCCAGGGAAATTTCACTAATTTAATACTCCCCAATATTAGAAAATAAAGCCCCTCGCGTGATGAAATTGAAAAACCAATTCGTGGGATAATTTTGTCAAAATTCGTTGCTTTTTATCGTGATGCAATTCCCATCCAAATATGCCTTTCCCAGTCACATCTGTGATATTAAGGATTAATTGTGTATTGTAGCTGAACACTAAGGTTACACACAACATCGATGAATCAATAAGCAGAACGCATTAGCTTTCAGCAGTATTACTGTATAAATGTTTCGAATGAGTCAGTTAGGTTTGTTACGAAAAGCACAGACTGCCTTTGTTTGGGAGGTTCTGTAGCTGCACGCATGGCAACATTGCAAGACTCACGGTTCTGGCAACGATGCCCGCCGTATCCCGGCAGACACTGGCACTTGTGTGGAGCTACGCAATAGCCTCCGTTCAGACATGGAGCAGGACACTTGGCTGTTTTTAGATGGTAAGGAAAAACAGTGAAGGTTGTCAATGAGGAAAGGCTGCTGAGCGAAAATAATAGGATTATCCTGAAGATCAAAATATTATATATCTATATAAAAAAAACCTACTCGATGTTTCAGTAATGATTCTCATCAAAAGAAACGTGAAATACTAATGTGAGTATCTTAATATATAAAAGCAAAGTTAATGTTAATTCTTAACATGGTTTCTCAAGGTAAAAAATCCTTCACTATCCATGATTCAAACTCAAAGGATTAAGTTATTAGGTATGCAGTTAGGCCTACATCATATATTCTGCATCAACCGCAAATGATATTTATGCTATAACTCCATTCTATAACAGTTTCTCAATTACGTTTTCTATAATACTTCGTCATCAGCAATAATATTACTTCATGAGATCATAGTAAGACAGTCATATCCCTTTGGTTTTATCAGGGGTGGTACTTCCATAACCTTACCATGTTGACAACGGTTTCCAGTCCATCCGGTAGGGCATAGACACTTCGTATTGCTGGCGCAGATGCCACCGTTAAGGCATTGCCTGGAACACTTGCCAACGCACATGGGTGACCCCGACCAGGATCCATCTCCCTTGCAGGTAAGCATTGTTGAACCATTTGCGAAGGTTCCTGTGGAAATGGAAATTTTGCTCTTTTACAAAAGTGTCAGAGGTAAATATTGGTGGGAAATCAGAGGTTTTGATACGTGAGAAAAATTAGCATTAAATCTTTGTAGCTTCGTATTGATAGGCCATTTATTAAGGAATGTCAACCCCGTGCTTTATACATTACACTTCTTGTAATCTAATTTTGATAGGCCATTTAATAATCAATGATAGTTATGTACTTTATAGATAAAAGGGTAAATTTTCTATTACTTTCAAATCAATTTATATTTCATGCAAAATTTCGTAAACAATATCAAAATACATGGAAATATTTAACCCTTTTGTCATGCAGACTTAATGATATATTTGCATTTGGTAAATACTAACCTGAAGGACAGCGGTAAAACACTCGGTCCCTGTAATAGAAGGAACGACCGAGAATGATCGCTCCATCCATGTTGATCTTAGGTCTTCCACACGAGATTCCTTTGGGGAAAAAGAATTTTGAAGATCGTCAAAATATCTTTTAAATCGAACCTCAAATACATACACTAAAATATACATATAAATAAATAAATAAATAAATAAATATATATATATATATATATATATATATTTATGTATATATGATATATATGTATATATATATGTATATATATACATATATATATATATATATATATATATATATATATATATATACCGTATATATATGTATGTGTATATATATATATATATATATATATATATATATATATATATATGTATATACATATATATGCATATATACATATACATACATATATATATATATATATATATATATATATATATATATATATATATATATATGACTTGATTTAATAATATGAAGTGAATTGATATAATTTTATGATATAGCATGCAACTTGAATCTTTAGATATTCATAATGTAATCACTCCAACAGTACCATAAGATTTTATATCTCTCAACCTCAGAAAATTACGCTGCTGAATAAAATCATCAAAACCCAAAAAATCCCCCTAAATACTCTTGCAAAATATCCTTACACAGGAGAATATTGATAATTGCAATATATATCTACACATAATAGGAGAATATTGATGACTTTTGAATATATCTACACATAATTTGAGAATAATGATGATTTTAGAACATATCTACATATAATAGGAGAATATTGATAATTTCAGAATATATCTACACATAATAGGAGAATATTGATGACTTTTGAATATATCTACACATAATTTGAGAATAATGATGATTTTAGAACATATCTACATATAATAGGAGAATATTGATAATTTCAGAATATATCTACACATAATAGGAGTATATTGATTACTTTAGAATATAACTGCACATAATAAGAGAATATTGATGACTTCGGAATATATCTACACATAATAGGGGAATATTGATGACTTTAGAATATATCTATCTAGACAAAATAGGAGAATATTGATGAATTTTGAATATATCTACACATAATGGGAGCATATTGATTACTTTAAAGTATATCTACACATAATTTGAGAATACTGATGACTTTAGAATATATCTACACATAACAGGAGAATAATGATGACTTTAGATTATAACTTATCAACACATAATAGGAGAATATTGATGACTTTAGAATATATCTACAAATAATAGGAGAATATTGATGACATTTGAATATATCTACACATAATAGGAAAATATTGATGACTTTGGAATATATCCACACATGATAAGGGAATATTGATGACTTTAGAATATATCTGCACATAAGAGGAGAATATTGATGACTTTCTAAAATATATCTACACATAACAGGAGAATATTGATGACTTTAGAATATATCTATCTAGACATAATAGGAGAATATTGGTGAATTTTGAATATATCTACACGTAATGGGAGCATATTGATTACTTTAAAGTAAATCTACACATAATTTGAGAATACTGATGACTTTAGAATATATCTACGCATAGTAGGAGAATAATGATGACTTTAGATTATAACTTATCAACACATAATAGGAGAATATTGATGACTTTAGAATATATCTACAAATAATAGGAGAATATTGATGACATTTGAATATATCTACACATAATAGGAAAATATTGATGACTTTGGAATATATCCACACATGATAAGGGAATATTGATGACTTTAGAATATATCTGCACATAATAGGAGAATATTGATGACTTTCTAAAATATATCTACACATAACAGGAGAATATTGATGACTTTAGAATATATCTATCTAGACATAATAGGAGAATATTGGTGAATTTTGAATATATCTACACGTAATGGGAGCATATTGATTACTTTAAAGTAAATCTACACATAATTTGAGAATACTGATGACTTTAGAATATATCTACACATAGTAGGAGAATAATGATGACTTTAGATTATAACTTATCAACACATAATAGGAGAATATTGATGACTTTAGAATACATCTATATATAATAGGAGAATATTAATAATTTCAGAATATATCTACACATAATAGGAGAATATTGATGACTTTAGAATACATCTACATATAATAGGAGAATATTAATAATTTCAGAATATATCTACACATAATAGGAGAATATTGATGACTTTAGAATATATCTACACATAATAGCCAACACCAAAACAGGCGCAATAGCCAACATACTTGAGCACTGTCCTTGGAACTTTGACCATTCGCCGTTGTGGAGACATTTGATGGAGAGGTCGCCTCTGGCGAAGTGGCCGTCTTGGCATTTGTATCGCAGCCGGTCCTTGAAGACGAAGTTTTCGGTGGGACTTGAAATTATAGGCTGCGTATTCGGGGGACTGGGTGGGTCTCCACAAGATACAGCTGGTGATGAAAAGGAAAAAGAAATGATATTTGCAAGTTATTGATTAAAAAGTAGTGACATACCTCTATGTCACTTTTTATATATCAATGATTGTTTGGTTAGTTTTTGTTATTATTCCGTTGAATATATGCAATAAAATAAAATAGATTACAATTTTCGGTATGGAAAGTATTACCAGCTATTTATTCAATGCACTGAAATATATAATAAAATAAAGAACCAATAAAATTAGCCATCTGTCATGGCATTATTATTATTATTATTATTATTATTATTATTATTATTATTATTATTATTATTATTATTATTATTATTATTATTATCTAAGCTACAAAACTAATTGGAAAAGCAAGATGCTGTGAGCTCAAGGGCTCCAACATGGAAAATAGGCAAGTGAAGAAAGGAAATAAGGATATAAAAAAACTACAAGAGTAGTAATGAACAATTAAAATAAAATATTCTAAGAAGTATATAAACTAAAGAAAAACAAGAGGAAGAGAAATAAGATGCAGCAGTAAACCCGAGGGCACATACGGTAGATCTATATGAAAATAAAAAAATATTATCAAATCTATTTTCTACACGAGCTTGAGATCGTTATGATGTACGTTTCCAGAAGCTAAAATCTAACCATTGTTCTCTAGTTTTGGGTAGTGCCATAGCCTCTGTACCATGATCTTCCACTGTCTTGGGTTAGAGTTCCCTTGCTTGAGGGTACACTCGGGCACACTATTCTATCTAATTTCTCTTCCTCTAGTTTTGTTAAAGTTTCTATAGTTTATATTGTAAATATTCATTTTAATGTTTTTGTTCTTAAAATATTTTATTTTTCCATGTTTCCTCTCCTCACTGGGTTATTTTCCCTGTTGGTGACCCTGGGCTTACAGCATCCTGCTTTTCCAACTAGGGTCGTAGCTTAGCAAGTAATAATAATAATAATAATAATAATAATAATAATAATAGTATATGTAAGAAAACGTGGAGGAAATTGTGATTTAAAAAAAAACATTTTCGCCCCTGGTGCAAAAAGAGCAAATAACACCGTTAAAGCGAGCAGACGAAGGGTGTTGCAAAGACTTTTGAAGTCTCCCCTTCGGTTGCAAGAAACATCTATCTATGCTCCTGCTAAGTCTTTCCTATTACGAGAGGCATTTTACGGAATGGCAAATGAAAGAGCTGTGTCTGACAAGGACGCTTATCCTTGTTCGAATGGATAGCATTACTCCCGGGAGCAGCTGTAACAGCATTTCCTTGCAAGTGAGCGAGCATAGGATGTATAGGAGAGTTGAGAGAGAGAGAGAGAGAGAGAGAGAGAGAGAGAGAGAGAGAGAGAGAGAGAGAGAGAGAGAAAGAGAGAGAGAGAGAGATT
>NC_090728.1:171327484-171329984 GCF_036898095.1 Palaemon carinicauda
GTAGAGGGGGCTTTAGTGTAGAGGGGATTTGGGTATAGAAGGATCTTGGGAGTTGAGTGGGCTTGGGTGTAGAGGTGGCTTAGGTGTAGAGGGGCTTGAGTGTACTGTAGAGGGGGCTTTAGTGTAGAGGAGATTTGGGTATAGAAGGATCTTGGGAGTTGAGTGGGCTCGGGTGTAGAGGTGGCTTAGGTGTAGAGGGGCTTGAGTGTACTGTAGAGGGGGCTTTAGTGTAGAGGGGATTTGGGTATGGAAGGATCTTGGGAGTTGAGTGGGCTTGGGTGTAGAGGTGGCTTAGGTGTAGAGGGGCTTGAGTGTACTGTAGAGGGGGCTTTAGTGTAGAGGAGATTTGGGTATAGAAGGATCTTGGGAGTTGAGTGGGCTCGGGTGTAGAGGTGGCTTAGGTGTAGAGGGGCTTGAGTGTACTGTAGAGGGGGCTTTAGTGTAGAGGGGATTTGGGTATATAAGGATCTTGGGAGTTGAGTGGGCTTGGGTGTAGAGGTGGCTTAGGTGTAGAGGGGCTTGAGTGTACTGTAGAGGGGGCTTTAGTGTAGAGGGGATTTGGGTATATAAGGATCTTGGGAGTTGAGTGGGCTTGGGTGTAGAGGTGACTTATGTGTAGAGGGGCTTGAGTGTACTGTAGAGGGGGCTTTAGTGTAGAGGGGATTTGGGTATAGAAGGATCTTGGGAGTTGAGTGGGCTTGGGTGTAGAGGTGGCTTAGGTGTAGAGGGGCTTGAGTGTACTGTAGAGGGGGCTTTAGTGTAGAGGGGATTTGGGTATATAAGGATCTTGGGAGTTGAGTGGGCTTGGGTGTAGAGGTGGCTTAGGTGTAGAGGGGCTTGAGTGTACTGTAGAGGGGGCTTTAGTGTAGAGGGGATTTGGGTATATAAGGATCTTGGGAGTTGAGTGGGCTTGGGTGTAGAGGTGGCTTAGGTGTAGAGGGGCTTGAGTGTACTGTAGAGGGGGCTTTAGTGTAGAGGGGATTTGGGTATATAAGGATCTTGGGAGTTGAGTGGGCTTGGGTGTAGAGGTGGCTTAGGTGTAGAGGGGCTTGAGTGTACTGTAGAGGGGGCTTTAGTGTAGAGGAGATTTGGGTATAGAAGGATCTTGGGAGTTGAGTGGGCTCGGGTGTAGAGGTGGCTTAGGTGTAGAGGGGCTTGAGTGTACTGTAGAGGGGGCTTTAGTGTAGAGGGGATTTGGGTATATAAGGATCTTGGGAGTTGAGTGGGCTTGGGTGTAGAGGTGGCTTAGGTGTAGAGGGGCTTGAGTGTACTGTAGAGGGGGCTTTAGTGTAGAGGGGATTTGGGTATATAAGGATCTTGGGAGTTGAGTGGGCTTGGGTGTAGAGGTGACTTATGTGTAGAGGGGCTTGAGTGTACTGTAGAGGGGACTTTAGTGTAGAGGGGATTTGGGTATATAAGGATCTTGGGAGTTGAGTGGGCTTGGGTGTAGAGGTGGCTTAGGTGTAGAGGGGCTTGAGTGTACTGTAGAGGGGGCTTTAGTGTAGAGGAGATTTGGGTATAGAAGGATCTTGGGAGTTGAGTGGGCTCGGGTGTAGAGGTGGCTTAGGTGTAGAGGGGCTTGAGTGTACTGTAGAGGGGGCTTTAGTGTAGAGGGGATTTGGGTATATAAGGATCTTGGGAGTTGAGTGGGCTTGGGTGTAGAGGTGGCTTAGGTGTAGAGGGGCTTGAGTGTACTGTAGAGGGGGCTTTAGTGTAGAGGGGATTTGGGTATATAAGGATCTTGGGAGTTGAGTGGGCTTGGGTGTAGAGGTGGCTTAGGTGTAGAGGGGCTTGAGTGTACTGTAGAGGGGGCTTTAGTGTAGAGGGGATTTGGGTATATAAGGATCTTGGGAGTTGAGTGGGCTCGGGTGTAGAGGTGACTTAGGTGTAGAGGGGCTTGAGTGTACTGTAGAGGGGCTTTAGTGTAGAGGGGATTTGGGTATATAAGGATCTTGGGAGTTGAGTGGGCTTGGGTGTAGAGGTGGCTTAGGTGTAGAGGGGCTTGAGTGTACTGTAGAGTTGCTTTAGTGTAGAGGGGATTTGGGTATAGAAGGATCTTGGGAGTTGAGTGGGCTTGGGTGTAGAGGTGGCTTAGGTGTAGAGGGGCTTGAGTGTACTGTAGAGTTGCTTTAGTGTAGAGGGGATTTGGGTATAGAAGGATCTTGGGAGTTGAGTGGGCTTGGGTGTAGAGGTGACTTAGGTGTAGAGTGGCTTGAGTGTACTGTAGAGTTGCTTTAGTGTAGAGGGGATTTGGGTATAGAAGGATCTTGGGAGTTGAGTGGGCTTGGGTGTAGAGGTGGCTTAGGTGTAGAGGGGCTTGAGTGTACTGTAGAGGGGGCTTTAGTGTGGAGGGGCTTTGGGTATATATAGAAGGATCTTAGGAGTTGAGTGGGCTCGGGTGTAGAGGTGGCTTAGGTGTAGAGGGGCTTGAGTGTACTGTAGAGGGGGCTTTAGTGTAGAGGAGATTTGGGTATAGAAGGATCTTGGGAGTTGAGTGGGC
>NC_090728.1:171334984-171339984 GCF_036898095.1 Palaemon carinicauda
ATGGTCAGCATAATAAAGAAGTTTCCCTCCTCATAAAGCATAACCAGTGGAAAACTCTATATGGCATAGAGTTCATATGACAAATTGGCCTTCGTTATATCACTTTTTTAGGTGCCAGAATGGACCCAGAGTTTTTTGGCTTTCGCAGGTATATTCGATGATACATGGTCCTAGATTTTCAATTTGGATACGAGGCAGACTCATACATGGAAACTTGGGACAACATTAATTCGTTTTTTTTTTTTCTTTAAAGAGTATTATCACTAAAATTACTAATTCGTAATAAAAGATCTCTGGATACTATATTCAAATTGTTGGAATTCACCAAGAATGTTTCATTAGGCCATCATGCGTAAGGCATACATACATACATATACCAAAGGCACTTCCCCCAATTTTGGGGGTAGCCGACATCAACAAGAAACAAAACAAAAAGGGGACCTCTACTCTCTACGTTCCTCCAGCCTAACCAGGGACTCAGCCGAGTTCAGCTGGTACTGCTAGGGTGCCACAGCCCAACCTCCCACATTTCCACCACAGATGAAGCTTCATACTGCTGAGTCCCCTACTGCTGCTACCTCCGCGGTCATCTAAGGCACCGGAGGAAGCAGCAGGGCCTACCGGAACTGCGTCACAATCGCTCGCCATTCATTCCTATTTCTAGCACGCTCTCTTGCCTCTCTCCCATCTATCCTCCTATCACCCAGAGCTTTCTTCACACCATCCATCCACCCAAACCTTGGCCTTCCTCTTGTACTTCTCCCATCAACTCTTGCATTCATCACCTTCGTTAGCAGACAGCCATTTTCCATTCTCTCAACATGGCCAAACCACCTCAACACATTCATATCCACTCTAGCCGCTAACTCATTTCTTACACCCGTTCTCACCCTCGCCACTTCGTTCCTAACCCTATCTACTCGAGATACACCAGCCATACTCCTCAGACACTTCATCTCAAACACATTCAATTTCTGTCTCTCCATCACTTTCATTCCCCACAACTCCGATCCATACATCACAGTTGGTACAATCACTTTCTCATATAGAACTCTCTTTACATTCATGCCCAACCCTCTATTTTTTACTACTCCCTTAACTGCCCCCAACAATTTGCAACCTTCATTGACTCTCTGACGTACATCTGCTTCCACTCCACCATTTGCTGCAACAACAGACCCCAAGTACTTAAACTGATCCACCTCCTCAAGTAACTCTCCATTCAACATGACATTCAACCTTGCACCACCTTCCCTTCTCGTACATCTCATAACCTTACTCTTATCCACATTAACTCTCAACTTCCTTCTCTCACACACCCTTCCAAATTCTGTCACTAGTCGGTCAAGCTTCTCTTCTGTGTCTGCTACCAGTACAGTATCATCCGCAAACAACAACTGATTTACCTCCCATTCATGTTCATTCTCGCCTACCAGTTTTAATCCTCGTCCAAGCACTCGAGCATTCACCTCTCTCCCCACTCCATCAACATACAAGTTAAACAACCACGGCGACATCACACATCCCTGTCTCAGCCCCACTCTCACCGGAAACCAATCGCTCACTTCATTTCCTATTCTAACACATGCTTTACTACCTTTGTAGAAACTTTTCACTGCTTGCAACAACCTTCCACCAACTCCATATAACCTCATCACATTCCACATTGCTTCCCTATCAACTCTATCATATGCTTCCTCCAGATCCATAAACGCAACATACACCTCCTTACCTTTTGCTAAATATTTCTCGCATATCTGCCTAACTGTAAAAATCTGATTCATACAACCCCTACCTCTTCTAAACCACCCTGTACTTCCAAGATTGCATTCTCTGTTTTATCCTTAATCCTATTAATCAGTACTCTACCGTACACTTTTCCAACTACACTCAACAAACTAATACCTCTTGAATTACAACACTCATGCACATCTCCCTTACCCTTATATAGTGGTACAATACATGCACAGACCCAATCTACTGGTACCATTGACAACACAAAACACACATTAAACAATCTCACCAACCATTCAAGTACAGTCACACCCCCTTCCTTCAACATCTCAGCTTTCACACCATCCATACCAGATGCTTTTCCTACTCTCGTTTCATCTAGTGCTCTCCTCACTTCCTCTATTGTAATCTCTCTCTCATTCTCATCTCCCATCACTGGCACCTCAACACCTGGAACAGCAATTATATCTGCCTCCCTATCACCCTCAACATTCAGCAAACTTTCAAAATATTCCGCCCACCTTTTCCTTGTCTCCTCTCCTTTTAACAACCTTCCATTTCCATCTTTCACTGTCTCTTCAATTCTTGCGCCGGCCTTCCTTACTCTCTTCACTTCTTTCCAAAACTTCTTCTTATTCTCTTCATATGACTGACCCAGTCCCTGACCCCACCTCAGGTCAGCTGCCCTCTTTGCCTCACGTACCTTGCGCTTTACTTCCACCTTTTTCTCTCTATATTTTTCATACTTCTCTATACTATTACTCTGCAGCCATTCTTCAAAAGCCCTCTTTTTCTCTTCCACTTTTACCTTCACTCCTTCATTCCACCATTCACTGCCCTTCCTCATGCTGCCTCCAACAACCTTCTTGCCACATACATCACTTGCAATCCTAACAAAATTTTCTTTTGCTAACTTCCACTCCTCCTCTAAATTACCAGTTTCTCTTACTCTCACCTCGTCATATGCCATTTTCAACCTTTCCTGATATTTACTTTTTACCCCCGGTTTTATTAGCTCTTCAACCCTTACTAGCTCCCTTTTACATCCACCTACTCTATTCCCCCACTCTTTTGCTACAACTAATTTTCCTTCCACCAAAAAATGATCAGACATACCGTTAGCCATACCCCTAAACACGTGCACGTCTTTCAATCTTCCAAACATTCTTTTAGTTACCAACACATAATCCATTAATGCCCTTTCTACTACTCTTCCATTTGCCACTCTTACCCATGTATACTTATTTTTATCTTTCTTTTTAAAAAAGCTAGCACTTATTACCATCTCTTGTTCAACACACATATCTACCAGTCTCTCACCACTCTCATTTTCACCTGGTACGCCATACTTCCCAATGACACCTTCTACCTCTCCAGCGCCCACTCTAGCATTTAAGTCACCCATAACAACTACATAATTCCTTCTACCCAGTCCTTCTACACACCTAGTTAATTCATTCCTGAACTCATTCCGCTCTTCTTCACTTTTCTCACTACCTGGCCCATACGCACTGACAAACGCCCAACATTCCCTACCTAACCTAACCCTTACCCACATTAACCTAGATGATATCTCCTTCCATTCCACTACTTTACCTGTCATCCATTCACTCAGCAATAAAGCCACACCCTCTCTCGCTCTTCCCCTTTCAATCCCAGACACTCTACCAGACATTTCACCAAACATCACTTCACCCTTTCCTTTCATCTTTGTCTCACACAAGGCCAATACATCCATCCTTCTACTTCTAAACATACTTCCAATCTCACATCTTTTACCCTCTATCGTACTACATCCACGCACATTCAAACACCCCAAAACTAGAGTGCGGGGAGCAGTCACTCTCCCCCTAGCTCCATCTCTTTGGCAACAATTATATTTGATTAAGGGTACAAGGCCACACACTCATATATACATACATACATACATACATACATACATACATACATATATATTTATATATATATATATATATATATGTGTGTGTGTGTGTATATATGTATTTATACGCATATATATATATATATATATATATATATATATATATATATATATAAACACAAACATTATATATATGTATATATATATATAAATTATATATATATATATATATGTATATATATATATATTTTTTTTTATGAAGTCCTTTGAGTCAATAGGCGTAGGAGATGATATATATATATATATATATATATATATATATATATATATATATATATATAAATATATATAAGTATATATATATATATATATATCTATATCTATACATATATATATATATATATATATATAAATATATACATATATACTGTATATAAGTATATATATATATATATATATATATATATATATATATATATATATATATATATATATATATAGTGCATACCTAATTGCACTCTCCTACCAAATCTAATCTCCCTTTTAGGCATGATCGGCTTCAGGATAGTCAGCAATGAATCCAACCATTTTGAGGAAAATAACAACAGCTTTTTCATAAGTTCGTAAATGTCTAAAGTAATCTAAAAGGAGCCCCATACTTCTAACACAAAGTTAAATGCAAAATACTGCCTCGGAGAGAAAATGGCTAGTTCCATATCTTACCAAAATTACGACAGAACGGGGAAAAATTCTGACCCCTTCTGGTAGCTGAGAAATTATACTAAGGGAGCCAGTGTGACACATGAACTCAATAGCGATATATTGTTTTCTACATTCCAAAATCAAACCATTGTTCTCTAGTCTTGGGTAGTGCTATAGCCTGCGTACCATGGTCTTCCACTGTCTC
Organism: Palaemon carinicauda; assembly: GCF_036898095.1. NCBI lineage: Eukaryota > Metazoa > Arthropoda > Malacostraca > Decapoda > Palaemonidae > Palaemon > Palaemon carinicauda. Next base: position 171,339,508 of record NC_090728.1, read on the forward strand.
TTGGGTTAGAGTTCTCCTGCTTGAGGGTACACTCGGGTACATTATTCTATCTAATTTCTGTTCCTCATGTTTTGTAAAGAAAATTTGTAGTTTGTATAGGAAATATTTATTTTAATGTTGTTACTGTTCTTAAAATATTCTATTTTACCATGTTTCCTTTTCTCACTGGGCTATTTTCCCTGTTTGGGCCTCTGGGATTATACCATCGTGCTTTTCCAACTAGGGTTGTAGCTTAGCAAGTAATAATGATAATGAAAATACAGATGATTCTGATTTATGAGAAATAAATCTACAGATGATTAAAAAAAAAAGGAATTGGGAATGTCATGAGAGTAAAATGTACAATGTTGAAAATAACAGGCAGAGACAGAATAAAATGAGAAGAGGAATCTGGTTTTATAAGAATCAGATTAGTGAGACTAACAGTGATATCAGAGGGAAGAAAATTACCATGCAAGAGACTGGCATCTATAGACG
>NC_090728.1:171342484-171347484 GCF_036898095.1 Palaemon carinicauda
TTGCACTCAAAAACAAAAAGCATACCTTAGTACCTGCGAGTTTTGTTTTGTATACCAAATTGCTTAACTCACGGAAAATGGAAACTTATGATGGCTATAATGTCAAAGCTGAGAATCAACTCGGTTTTACCCTCATGTTATATCCTTCTCTGCAAGTGTAGTTGACCGTGGCCCCATATAAGTAGCCATTTTCTTCCACGATGGAGTAATCTGGAAGCGAAGGAGGACCGCAAGAAACCCGACGGCATTTGGGCAAGGAGACGGACCACTCGCCCGACTGAAGACACATAGCTTTGCCTTCACCTTCCATCTGGAAGCCTTCATCGCAAACCCATGTTATCTCATCGTCGACTTGGTATACTGCAAAAGAAAAAGGAAAATGAACGATGTGGCTTAACATAGTACTTTATCTTTTTTTTTTTGGGGGGGGGGGGGTGGGGAGCAAGAAAGATGGCTTGAAATATCTAGTTATTCAAGTCCACCAAGGACCCTGAGCACATAATGTTCAATATTAAGGAGCATGCAAAATCAAAAGAAAAATAAACAGTGTGGTTTAACATCGTACCTTTTGGGGGGAAAAAGATGGTATGAAAGTTCTAGTTATTTAAATCCTCAAGGACTCTGAGCACATCATGTTCAATATTAAGAAACTTGAAAAACGCATCTAGGATTAAGAGACAAATGGCCACACATGACGGGGTCTTGATGTTGGCAGACAGCTGAGATAATAATATAATGGTTACTGCTCTCTAAAGAGGAATAGATATGCACACTGACATGAGAGCAATTACTAAGGTGGCGAGTGATAATTAATTATACCTAAATTTGCCATATAGAAAGGTAGGTGGTCAACAAGCTAGTTTTTTTTTAGGTATTAATTTCATGTTTTGCTATTATTACGTTTCGTTGCTATTTAAAATAGATATTGAATACCTTATAGTAAAACAGGGAATAATATTTATACATACTGTTATCAATTCGAAGAATGCATACTATAAAGGTCCTTCTAATAATAAATAAACAAATTTGATAAACAAAATAACGCCACTTTATGTTGAAAAGAGTTACTGAATACCATTCATGTTTCACTAACACAACGGCGTCAATGATCTTAGATGTCAGGATACCTGAAAACTTTAAATCAATCAATCAATCACTAACACAAATCAAATGCAGTTCCCTAATCAATATATATCTAAGTAAGAGAGAAGCATGTCCCGCTGTTGACACAACACCGTACAATGACTGCAATAATATTCTGTGCTAAAAGAACTGGTAAATATATTTCACATAGTTTAGGACACAAATTGTCGGTTTAAAGGTTTAAAGGCCGCGCATGAATGGCATAGACAAGGGACAGTGACATTGCTCTAACAAGCAGGACAATGGACAATGTCCTGGAGTCTGACCACATATACATATGATCAGTTCCAAAGAGTCCTCTCCATCGAAGCAAGGACCGGGGAGGACATTTTAGTATGAGTGTTCCATTATGATTTATGAAGTAATACATAGCATTAACTAAAATGATGCCTATTTATTTTTCAAGGTTAACTAATCGTACAAAAGGGTAATCATCATTATCATTATCATTAGCCAAGTTGCCACCATATCCCGAAAAGCAAAATCCTTACTCATACATAAAATAACAATAAATAAAATGATATGTATATAATTTGATATCAAAGAAATATGAATGGCACAATAGGAACGATAAACACTTTCTTCTAATAACGCTAAAAGTGTGCCGTCCAGGTTGACGCAGGAAAACAATAAATGTTTAATTAGGCTTCTTATCAAGAATTCTAAGCAGCTAAGTGAAGCCTTTTATATTTCAGAAGTATACTCTCTCTCTCTCTCTCTCTCTCTCTCTCTCTCTCTCTCTCTCTCTCTCTCTCTCTCTCTCTCTCTCTTGAGCAGCGAGGAAGTTAGTTACATGTCAGAAAAAAAGAAAGTAGAATAAAGATTATTTATTCGAAGAAGTTCTTAGAGTTCAGCAAAACATATATGCGAAAAGATCATATCTAAATGGCATTCAAATTGGTACGAGATGTAGTTTTCTATCGATAATATTAATATTAAAATATAAACTTTCATGATATAGCTTGGTAAGGACATTATTAGCGAAACTTTTTATTACATCGCTGGCAAAAGAGTTTCTCAGCTGTTCAGTCCATTCTTCAAAGAAAACGAAGACTGTTCGGGTTTTCATCGTCCTTGGCTGGGTACCTTCGTTTTTTCTTGTTTACCTTCATGTAGAACGTTCAACAACTTCATTAAGTTTTCCCTCGCCGTCTGTGTGATTATATCAGCTTACTTTATGCGTAGTGAGATTCTGAGTTCCTCGTTCCGCTACTGCTATTGAAGGTAATTTAATATTTTTGGATCTTGTTTGGTTTAGCTTTACGTTATTCATATGTATTGCTTGCATAGCCATCCCAGTCACTTATTTCGTGTGGCCCTTGTGGAATCTTTCGTATTTGCAGTTAATTTATGTGTAGTGATTATTTCAGATTAACACAATAACTGTAATTATACACCGAGTTAAGTTAATTTATTCTATTGGGCGATGGAAGTATTATTTTAAGTGGTTAGTATCTTAATTTTGCTCATGCAATTACTTTGTAAATTTACTTCTGTAGTAATTTCACAATTTTACTGAAACCTTAATTCTTTCAGATCCAGGAGAAGAAGGCTAACATCTTGGCGTATCAGGACACAAAGGGTACAGTATACGATACAAATGTTAAGTTATTGCGTCTTTTGTATCATTAAAATTAACTCTAAGCAAGCTAATCCTCCCCCATCAGGGGCAGGGCCCCTGGTGGGGGAGGATGTCCCTTTTGACGTACGGTAAATTTTTACCGTACGTCAAAAGGGGGCTCGCTTTACGTAAAACCAAAGACCTGGGTCTTGGTACAAACCCATTAATCTTGGAGAGCCTACGGCTGTTTTTAAAGGCATTACTTGGATTTAAACTTACTGTTTTTTAAACAATTTTCATTAAATTTGGTTCAAAATTTAGCTTTATAAGCAAATCTTTTAAAAGTTAATTCAACTGTTGCTAACCAGTTTCTAAAACAAAAGTTAAAAGATAATTCGGCTGTTAACAGTAACTATCAAATTAGCATATAAATTTTCTAGTTTTGTTTTGACGCCTGCATAATTAGCCATTAAACTGTTTGGTAGATTGTTAATTTAACTCTTAATATGAAACTTAATGTTATAGTTTCGTAGTTTAAAAGCATACATAATCAACTGAAGTTAACCATATAAAAAGTTGACAGGAATAAAACTTTAATGGAAGGTGCTACAGCTATTTTTTTTCTCTCCAGGGGAAGTGGCAGAGAATTCAGACCAGTAACATTGGAGTTGTAGCTAAGTTTAATGACCATAAACTTACTGCTGTTGAATGTCTCCGGAAACTTATAGTTTGCTAAAGCCTGGATCGCATACTGTGTTCTGGATAGCAAATACTTGACTAGATCACAAATTTCAATACTTGTGAACTTAAAAGATTACAAGGTATATAGATTGACAAATATAGAATTTTAATTTAATTTCTCTTGGAAAAGTCTTCATTTTCCTCTCCCTAATATTGTACTTGCTCATCTGAAAGCTGAAAAATTAAGATTAAAATGCTGAAGATTGGTGAAATAATGCCCTTCTGAAATTTTAGTGACCTGATAAGACTACCAATCCACAGAATCTCTTTAGAAAGGTTCTTTAAAATGGTCCAATGTTATTTAGATACTAAAAGGTAAAATTATTTGGTAGCAGAAATGCTGTTTGAGGGCGTTTTTAGCTTAGGGGCATTTATGAAGCTGGGGTACTATGGAAAAAAATTTGAACCTAGCGTTTATTGGATAGACCTGGCTGCATTTTCCTTAAAACTGTCCGCTGAAGTAGTCTCCTGGTATAGTCTTTCAATTAAAAGGTTTAAAATTTAAAAATAAATTCTATTGGGGTAAACGATCAAAATATCCTTTACTTGGTAAATAACTGAATTACTAAAATATCAATTAGTTTCTATAGTAGTGCCATTTCCCGAGGTTGAATTTTTTTTAATCAATGAAAGATTTATCTCTTGAGTAAAGAATCCTAAGTGATTTTAAATTGACTAGGTTGTGGGTATGGTTTATTATCCAAGCTACATCCCATGGGTGCTTATAGAGGGAGGGCAATTTCTGATGGTCAAACCGTCCGCAGAACACTAGTAGTTGAAACGGTTCTGTCGACTAAAGTAGTCATATCAATAAGGGTAAATTTAACTACCTCTGTATTGTTATAATTTGGAAAGGAAAAGACACGAAGGGATATTTTCTTTAAACCTTCAAATAAAATATGATTGCTAAGGCTTTTGCTAGTGTCTCGAAGGTTCATCTTCATGGTTATAAAGGGTACTAATCTTAAACTTTATCGCAAGACTCCGTCTTTCTTTTTGTAGTAAATAGAGAACTGTTCCCGCTTATACATGCTAATTTATGCCCAGAGTTGTTTTTGGTAACGTTAGCCTGATAGGCACTACCTGGTCATGTGGAGCCTCCCTTAAACAAAACTGGTACCATTATAGTGTCTCGAGCGATTCGCCAGGGTAGTTTTTGCTTAGTCCATTCGGGCCTACCGGTACTCGTATTACACTTAATCCATTCCATCTTATCTTAATCTTTTCTAACCCCTTTTAACTTGAGCGAGTTGTCTTAACCAACCCTTTGCACCTAGGCGTAGAATATCTACCCCTGCTCTCCCGTTGTGCCACGCGGCAATTATTTAAAAATTCCCAGTGAAACACTGACTATCCAAAGAATTGTTAAAAATTCATCCTCGATGTAACACGAACCATCCAAAGAACATGACAAAGTCCTAAGGGTGAATATCTGTCATATTGGAAAATCTTGAAGTGTGCACATAATCTTGTGGAATTCGAGGAAGTTTTGCAATTCGAGAGAGTGAGGAGTTTGTGTTTTTCTCTTGAATTAAAGTATGACATTATTCTAAGG
>NC_090728.1:171352484-171362484 GCF_036898095.1 Palaemon carinicauda
CTACACTCTTAAAAAAACCGTAATTCTAATCGGGAATTCTCCGTAAAACTTTACTGTTCTCAACTGTATTTCAGTAAAATACAGGCGACCATAATTTTACCTTACTATGTTATTATGTTTTACTGGTTGGTGACCGTAATGTCACATCCGTTTTTAAAAAGGTAAAAATCCTGGAATGATTGTTGCCAGATGATTACCGTTTTTTAAATGCATATTTTTAACAGTATATGAGAACTGTATTTTAAGAATCTTGGGAAATATTGTAAATGCTTTAATTTAATCTTGAATATAGTTATCGTTATGTTTGCTGGCTTTTATTCTCTTTTAATGTTACTGTTTTGCTATTTTCAATGACGAGGTAATTAATAAAGGATAAGACGTTGAAGTAGATTTTACTTAATCTATGTTTTGATAATAGCAAACCGTAACAGAGGAGGAGGGAAGCAAGTTAGATTATGGGGGAAGTTGTCCTGGAATATTTGGTTTGATAACTTATTAATGTCAGTAATCATAAACTTACTGTTACCGTCTCAAAGAGACTTCCGACCATGTTGATCGCATACGTTTATAATTACCTTTGAATGCTTATTCTCATACAAGAGGCTTTTTTGCGTTAGCGACATTCGAAATATGCCTGTAATTCAAAATATGTCTAGTCTATTCAAATTTCTGAAGGTTTCTTTTTCTTGGCAAATGAAGTTGCTCCAAACACTAAGGGATATTAATGTATAAAGTAGGGCATGTTTGTGCTCCATTTAGCTATGTTAAAACGTTTAGTCTATTTTTACAGAAAGGATATTTGTTGACTTATATCATTATCCAATTTTTTTGCCCAGTGTTTGACAGTTTAACTGATTGGCCCACAATTCGCTTCACATAATGAAGACTTAACCAAGGTCTATTTTTTAGAATTGAGGCTCGACCAAAGTCTGCTATTTAAGATTGTGGGCTCAACCAAGTACTATTATTTAGACTTTGGGGTGGTCAACACAAGTATATTCTTTGGATTTTGGGCTCGACCAAGGTCTGTTATTTAAGATTTGGGGCTCAACCAAGTACTATTCTTTAGACTTTGGGCTCAACTCGTATATTGTTCAGATTTTGGGCTCAACCAAGGTCTATTCCTTAGACTTTGCTCTCAAGCAAGGTCTATTCTTTAGATTTTGGGCTCAGCTAAGGTCTGTTCTTTAGACTTTGTGCTTAACAATCAACCCATACTTTCTAAATGTCTCTTCCTCAGACCCTGGTCCTATCTTCCAAAGTTTTGGTAGATATCTTGCTATGCCGCGCACAGAATATTTAAAGGAGAGAAACTTAATAATTGTTATTTTCTTATAACGTATTTTTTCCTATTCTATCAATCTGATAGTTTTCCATTACGTAGTTTGTAATTATAATTTCCAAAATGTAGTTTATAATTTTTACAGGATAGATATACATTAATAAGATAAATTTACAGCAGATTAAGAATAGCTGATTAAACAATATTATATGACACACTGTTATAAAACCGTAATTTTAATCGGAAATTCCCCGTAAAAATATACTGTTCTCAGCCGTATTTCAGTAAAATACAGGCGACCGTAATTTTTCCTTACTTTGTTGTTATCTTTTACGGGTAGGTTATTGTAATATCACTATTTTACGTCAATATAACCGTTTTCAAAACGGTAAAAATCCTGGAATAAATGTTGCCGGGCATTTACCCTTTTTAAAGCAAATTATTTAACAGTGCAATTAGAATTAATTACAGCAACTCTATCTTTGTACAATAATTCTTTTTCTTTTTATTGGAAGGTTAAGCTCCAAGACTCCCAACTCCTCACCCAACTTCAATTCAAGCACTTACAACCTTACCTTGAGACTGCTAATGTCCCGGATGCCGTGAGCAACTTCACTTGGAATTTCGCAGAAAACTTCCACACAAGCAGGTTGCTCCCCTGTCCATTCGCCATTACTCTGACATGTCCTACGAAAAGGTAAATCAGCAATTAATTTTCTTTCAAATGCTTTTATAATAATAATTTACTCCCTTATATTTGGTAATGTTTCTCATATAATCCTATCATTATTATTATTACTAGGTAAGCTACAACCCTAGTTGGAAATGCAAGTTGCTATAAGCGCAAGGGCTCCGACAGGGAAAAATAGCCCAGGGAGGTTAGGAAATAAGGAAATAAATAATCTATATAAGAAGTAATGAAAATTAAGATAAAATATTTTAAAAACATTAACAACATTAAAACAGACATTTGATATATAATTTTTTGGAATGAAATTAAGAAGGAAGGTCAGGGACACGGATATGAACAGAGATATTTGAATGCCCCTTTGAGGATGAGACTGTAAGACAAGATAGGTGGAGGTGATTTAGTGACAGAGAAGATGAATAACCGGGAAAATAAGTTATAATCGACAAAATTGAGGACTGAAAGAATTTCGAGGAGAATAAAAAATTAGAACTATTAAGTGATTAAATTCCTATTCCAATTTAGTTACTAATTAGCTTTGAACAATTTAATTTGTAGAGCCTCCTCTTTCCCCTCAAAATTAAATGTTTCTTCGTTGTCTTTAAATGGAATTATAATGGTAAACTAAGTTTAGATAATATCCCTGAAATCAATGTATAAAAATAGTTTAAAAAAGCTTAGTTTGAAATCAATATATAAAAATAGTTAAAAAAGTTTAGTAACATATCCAGGTCTGTATCTATAATTTCGTGATCCTTGTACAAAAATGGCAATTTGTGTTAACTCTCCACATATTAATTTGATTACTTAGTCTTCACAGAAAAAAAAAGATAATAGTTTGGTAATTACAAATGCAAACACATGTGTAATACTCCTTTCAATTTTTATCAGGTTCCGAATAAGCATAATTTATCAATCAATAAGTACTTTTAATTCATGGAAAATATCTTTGATACCTCATTATCATTGTTTTCAGTCATTTTGCCGTTTAAAAGGTCATTCAAAATAAAACTTTTGATATTATAGTAGTCTTTCTATATGAATTTTGAGAGTTCAGTGCGTCAGTTACATAAAATTAGAAACAATTATGAGAAGATTACTTAATAAATATTTTTTATATTTGTGTAAAATTATTACAAAACGCGTATACACTCACACTCACACTTGTACTTGAAGATACATTATATATATATATATATATATATATATATATATATATATATATATATATATATTATATTATATATATTATATATATAAACACACACACACACACACACACACACACATATATATATATATATATATATATATATATATATATATATGTGTGTGTGTGTGTGTGTGTGTGTGTGTGTATTTGTATCGTTCAACTACAGAGATGACATTAGAAATTCATTCATTCATGAAGTATAATTCTCTTATCATATCATCTGGCGACCCATAAACCGTTACAAGAGTGACATGTGAGAGCATGCGTATAATATTAGAAATATAGATACAAAAAATAAGACCAGATACTTCACATCTTCAATGAAGGAGACTTGTCTACATTTGGTTCTTGTGCGTCATTAACCTAATGACAGAAAAAGAGCAATCCTTACCTTGTGGCAGTTCCTTGCAGTGTAAAGCCAGTGTCACATATGTATGAGAGCACCGATCTATATTTGATGCCAAAAGATATAACTTGTCCATCATCGAGTATCGCTGGTTTCGGACACTCGATTATGCGGCAAAGAGGTTCGGTACCAGTCCACACTTTGTTTTCCTGACAAGTTCGAGAGACGTCGCCAACAAGTTCGAAGCCCTCGTCACATTCATAAGTAATCGTTGCTCCTAAGCTGTAATCATCTCCTATAACGACTCCATTTCTGATCTGGATTGGAATTGCACAGCTAATGGCATGACATTGCGGTAACGATGCATTCCATCCATTCTCTGTACACATAATAACATTATCAGAAGCCATGAAATATCCAGGATTGCACTGAAATTCAATCATATCACCATACTTGTGAATCATACCTTCTTGGGTATCAGTGAGCAACAGATCTTGGAGTTTTGCAAACTGCTGGGCAAAGCCAAAGCCCTTGAGTGCACCAAGCGTTGGATCAGGCTCTGTCTTAATTGGCAAATCTCCAAGGGATTTCACTTTCCAATTACCATTTGGTATGTTTGGGATTTCATCACATGATACCATTTCACAAATGGGCACTTTATCTGACCAGGTTCCATCTGCTTTACACATGAGGTCAGAATCCCCTTCCATGGTGTAACCTTCATTACATGTGTAACTAATTTTCCTCCCATATTCAAAGATGTCTCCTTCCCGAACGGAATTGAGAGACTCAAAAGGCTCTGGGCATGTCACAGGCTTGCATTGCGGATAGCTTTTAGACCAAGTTCCATTAGACCCACATATTAACTTATTACTGCCAGCCAAAACATAACCAACATTACACTCATAAGCAACCGATGCACCATAGGTACTTTCAGGATCCCCGGCTATTATTTTACCAAACTCTATCTTTTGAGGTTCAGGGCAGGTTATCTGTAAACATGATGTGACATAGTTACTCCAAGAGCCATCAGGTAAGCATTCGGTAATTGATTCACCAAGTAGATTAAAACCTTCATCACATGAAAAAGTTACTTTGCTTCCAAGAGTAAAGGAAGTACCAGTTATTTGCCCATTAGGTAATGTACCAGGATCTCCACAGTCCACTGGTTCACAGGATATATTTTCTCCTTCCCATATACCTTTGTCACTGCAGATTAAAGTAGCTTCATCATGAGATACATAACCTTCATTGCATTTATATGCAAGTACTGTAAAGGCTTTGAACTCCTGTTCAGTTGAATTGTATGACGAAAATGGGAGATTTGGAGCTTGAGGACAAAAGACTTGCTTGCACTGAGGGACATTCCTGTTCCATTTCCCATCAGGACCGCAAATTATCTGTCCATCACCATCCAGTTCAAAACCTCTGTCACAAACAACTTTTGCAGAAGATTCAAAGAAGAGTCCATTCAACACGATCTTACCATTTGGAGGGTCATTTGGTTGTGTACAGTTAACAATAGCACAATATGGGGGAGAGTTTGACCACTTGCCATCTGCTTCACAGACTTGAACTTTAGAACCTTGAAGAATATATCCTAAATTACATTCAAAGGTAATTTTGTCAGTGAAATAGTATGAGGTTTCCAGATGTTTGCCATTTCTTAGAATCGGAGGTTTTCCACAACTAACTCTCTCACATGTAGGTGTTCGTGAACTCCATCTTTGATTTTCAAGGCAGGTTGCCTTTTGTCTTCCCTTCAGTTCATAACCAGGATGGCACTCGTATTCTATTAAGGAGCCACACGAGTTATCACCACCAATTACCCTTCCATTTGGAATACCAGCAGGTACCTCATCACAGTAAATAAGGTTACAGTCAGGTTCTTCTAATGACCATGACCCATCTACTTGACAATATCTGAACCTAGTGCCATTAAGCTTGTAACATTCTTTACATTCATATTCTATTGGAGAGTCTACATAAAGACTACCTTCAAAAACGATGTATCCATCCTCTACAATTGGAGGGACTGGGCAGGTAACTGCAATACACTTGGTAGGTTCACCATTCCAGTTTCCATCTGAACTGCAGTACCGTTCGGTGCTTCCCTCTATGACAAATCCAAAGTAACAATCGTATGTTGCTACAGAGCCAAAGGATGTTGTTGAAAAGTCTACTGTTCCATTAATGAGGTCTGGTGGATCTCCACATTCAACTGTCTGGCAGAAAGGAATATCGCCTAACCAAGATTTATCAAACTGACATACAAGCTCATAATCACCACCAGTTAGCTCATAGCCTTCGTTACAAATGTATTCTGCTCTACTGTTCAAACCGGAACCATGATACATGATTCTACCATTTTCTAGAGGATCCAGATCAAAGCAAAATATTTCATAGCACCTTGGTTCTGTAGCATTCCAATGCCCTGTTTTTGTGCACTCGAGGTGACTTTCTCCTAGTACTTTGAAACCAGGACGACAACTATACTCTAATTTAGACCCATACAGATAGTCACCTTGTTGTATCATTTCGACTCCTGCATCAAACCCAGAGTTTTGGGAAAAGTCTTCATACTCAGCACCACCAGTTGACTGACCAAATTCATCAAATCCTCCTGTTGATTGACCGAATTCAATAAAACCTCCAGTTGACTGGCCAAATTCATCAAATCCTCCTGTTGATTGACTAAATCCATCAAATCCTCCAGCTGACTGGCCAAATTCATCAAATCCTCCTGCTGACTGGCCAAATTCATCAAATCCTCCAGCTGACTGACCAAATTCATCAAATCCTCCAGTTGACTGGCCAAATTCATCAAATCCTCCAGCTGACTGGCCAAATTCATCAAATCCTCCGGCTGACTGCCCAAATTCATCAAATCCTCCAGCTGACTGGCCAAATTCATCATATCCTCCAGCTGACTGCCCAAATTCTTCAACATCTCCAGTTGACTGACCTACTGAGTAATCATAGTAGTCTGGAACCCATTCTGGATCGTGAGCTTTATCTTGAACCCCTGGAAAACCTGGGAAGACAACGTCAGAGAATTCATCACTTGAGCTTCCAGGGAAGATTATGCTGGGGAATGTATCACTTGGGCTTCTCTTTCTCCTCATTGTAAATTCTCCTTCAACTTCTGGGAGAATGAATGTGTTCCGCTTTGACTGAGGCTTGTAAATTACTGTTAAAATACCATTCTCTGGCTTGGTTGGTACAGGACATTTAATTTCATCGCACGTCGGTACAGTGCCTTCCCATTGAGTATCGTAACCATCGAATTCACATTTTAGTATCTTTTGGCCTACTAATTTAAAACCTACTTCACAATCGTATGTGAGTGAATCACCAACTCTCCAAACATCCTTCGGAGGTATTACTGCATGTCGAGGTTTTTCGGGGCTAGTGCAAGGCATTCCCTCACAGGTTGACCACGGGCCGTCCCATTCACCTTCAGGTCCACAAGATAGTACTTTCTTCCCCTCAACAACATAGCCGGGATCACATTTGTAGACAGCTTCCTTGGAATGGGCAGATGCCCTCACCTAGAAAAATAGAAAATGAGAATAGACATGGCTTTTATCCAATTGTCACAAATGAAATGAGATATCAAATGAAATATGTACATTTTGAAATTATCATCCTAAATCCTAGTATTATAAGAGTTATTCTGAATCTTAGTTAAAGGAGCTATGATGTTGCGGATAATTATTTTTTTGCAATTATTTTATCGACAAGAGAGGTCATACTGAGCTAAAGGTGATCATATTTTCTATTTTTGAATAACTGCATTTTCAAAATGGTAAGGTAAAAGTATACTATTGCTAATAAAGTTATTTTCACATTTAACTTTATTGTGTAGAGAGATATATGTGCAGTTGCTCAAAAGAATTCCTGGTAAACATCGCTCTGAAGGAGTGCACCCAGCTAAACCTTTACTCTCCGCGTGTTCCTGTATTTAGCCTTACCTACCACGTCTGCCATCTTTTGCTGCACTATTTGTTTGGTTACTCACTACGAAGCAAAGGTGTGAAAGACAATACTTCTTCGGAGAGAGGTGTGCCAGGAACTCCTATGTCAACTGTACATCATCCTATATATATGGGTATATATGAATATATATATATATATATATATATATATATATATAGATATATATATATATATATATATATATATATATATATATATATATATATATATATATATATATATATACATATATACATATATAAATACTGTATATATATATATATATATATATATATATATATATATATATATATATATATATATATATATATATATATATATATATATATATATATATATATATATATATGCGTAAAAATCACAGGAAAACGTGATGCTCAGATGCAGAAGAACCACAGGGAAAATGAAAATACGAAATATACGCTTAAGTCCTGGCTAGTTTCGTGATACTTCTTCAGAGAACTGATTTATTGAGAGAGGTTTCTTTACATTTTATAGGGAAAGCAAACGTACGAACATACATATAGAGATTTAGAGAACAATGACACTCCCTTACCAGCTACCTGGGTCAAGTGGGCGGAGTCCCCAAGCTCATTAGACACCTGCTAAAAAGGGTAATTTCTAGTGGCGGGTAAAATCTTGGTTTTTTGACTTTCAGTACAGTTTGTTTATATGAAAACACGGTAGCCTTATCTATATAAATACATAAGCAAAACATACACATACATATATATATATATATATATATATATATATATATATATATACAATACACATACATATACATATATACACATACATATATATACATATACATATATATACATACATATATATACACATACATACATAAACCCATATACATATGTATATATACATTTATATACATACAACATTAATATCATAAACATATAATCATTTATATATCAATACTTATATCTAGCATAACACTATATAGTACAATTATTTTATATAGTACGCATAAGTATATTGGCACTATATAGTGTTATGCTAGATATAAGTATTGATATATACATGATTATATGTTTATGATATTAATGTTGTATGTATATAAATGTATATATACATATGTATATGGGTATATGTGTGTATGTGTATATATATGTATGTGTATATATATGTATGTGTGTATATATGTATATGTATGTGTATATGTATGTATATATATATATATGTATGTATGTGTATGTTTTGCTTATGTATTTATATAGATAAGGCTACCGTGTTTTCATATAAACAAACTGTACTGAAAGTCAAAAAACCAAGAATTTACCCGCCACTAGAAATTACCCTTTTTAGCAGGTGTCTAATGAGGTTGGGGACTCCGCCCACTTGACCCAGGTAGCTGGTAAGGGAGTGTCATTGTTCTCTAAATCTCTATATGTATGTTCGTACGTTTGCTTTCCCTATAAAATGTAAAGAAACCTCTGTCAATAAATCAGTCCTCTGAAGAAGTAACACGAAACTAGTCAGGACTTAAGCGTATATTTCGTATTATCATTTTCCCTGTGGTTCTTCTACACACACACACACACACACATATATATATATATATATATATATATATATATATATATATGTGTGTGTGTGTGTGTGTGTGTATATATATATATATATATATATATATATATATATATATATATATGTGTGTATATATATATGTCTTGTCTGTATATATATATATATATATATATATATATATATATATATATATATATATATATATATATATATATGTATGTGTGTGTGTAGAAATCTATTTCTATTTGATCACGATATTGTATTGTTTCATCCATATATGTGTATATATGTATATATATATATATATATATATATATATATATATATATATATATATATGTGTGTGTGTGTGTGTGTGTGTCTGTGTAAATACATGATTATATATGTATAATGAGCCATTTTTAGAGCGACCATTTTGGCATCATCCTAGTCTTTGACGCGAGACTGAAAAGATTATCTATAACACAATTGCCAAATAAAAGCTGCGATATTTTTTCATAAACTGTTTTAAATAGACATAGCAATGGATTAGACCAAGACACATACAATTTTCATAGGTGATTAGAAAGTTATATGATTTTTTTTTTTTGTAACATTGGTATATTAGTTGTATTTTTGCAGTTTATATGTAGAATTACTAGTGAGGGGGACGTAACATATGCGAACGTAGACCTATTATCATAGTAACTAGATGTCAAATAACATGACTCACTTAGAATGAAAGCAGTTTTGTGAGAAAGTATATATCTGGACCTTTTTCTCGACCTTGACCTTTGACCTAGGATTTTCAAAATTGAATGAATCACTTCCACGTCTTAACATAACTAATTCATGAAGATTTCACTACTCTATGAGTAAAATTGTGGCCAGGAAGTTGTTCAAAAACAGACAAACAACGCAAAAACAAAACCTCTTCCAACTTCGTTAGTG
>NC_090728.1:171367484-171372484 GCF_036898095.1 Palaemon carinicauda
ATGAAATTAATGATGAAGTGAAATACTTATGATAGAGATTATATTAATAATTACGATAATGATAAATATACTTTGTAATTCATTCCTATGATACTGGCCGAATCAAAATAACCCCAAGTGCAAGCAGTTAATAAAAAAGTTGATGTCAAACTAACGTGATAAAAAACTCACCATAACTTGACCTTTGAGGCCAGCTTGGACGTCAGGCCACCCAAGAATGTTTCCGACATATCTGTTACACTGGACGAAAGTCTCTGAGATGAACTCGGGGGACAGGTATTCATCCCAAATGTCCAGGCGGGTCAGTTCTCCTATGAAACTTTCCTGAGGGCTGTAGCCTCCTGCTCGCTTGTCTTGCTCCTGACCAAGGACAACCGATCCTGTGCCTGTGGGAATGTCAGTTTTCAAAGGTAAAATTACAAGATAATTGGGTCAAAGTATTGGAATCATGGGTGAGCTGAGTGGTATTGACAAAGTACAAAATTAATGTTATCTCTCCTATATACTAAAGAACAAGAGAGTCTGTCTATATATATATATATATATATATATATATATATATATATATATATATATATATATACATATATATATATATATATATATATATACATATACATATATATATATAATATATATATATATATATATATATATATATATATATATATATACATATATATATATATATATACATATATATATATATATATATAATATATATATTATGTATATATACATATATATATATATATATATATATATATATATATATATATATATATATTCCAGTCACGCTCAGCTCTCTTTGTTCCTCTGGTAAGGGGGAGAGGGAGTAGTTATACCATGTGAGAGGGGGTTGCATGTGCTTGTGTGTGCACATCTTTCCAAATACTTACTCGTCATTTTTGACAGGTTGCGTACCCTAGTATTGTATAGAGATCACAGCCTTTCTAATAAACGAGAATAGATGTGTTAAGTAGAAGATTTGTGTGGCCATATCTATATTTAGGATGTTATATATGATTGCTAGGAAGCTTAGAAACTAAACTAATAGATTAGGTTGAATTAAATTTAGCTTAAATCTTTGTAAGAAGAAGATTGATTTTGTGCGTGTGTTAGAGAGATGTGCAATAATAAAGAAAGGCTGTTGAGATGTTTAGAAAGACTGAAAAAGTGTTATTGCGGGTATTGCTTGTGTAAATTTGTTTATCATGAGCAAGGGTGTGAGAGAGAGAGTGCATGTAGAGGAAAATAGTCAGTTGATGGAATAAGTATTTTGAGGAGGTATTAGATGTAGAGGATAGAGAAAACAGATAGTCTAATGATATAAGAGAGGAGGGATTAATCTGTTTTTGAAAATTCTAGGTAATGAAGTAAAGTGGGGATTAAGATATTGAGAAATGGTATTTAACAGCACTTAATGGGGATACAAGTGACAAGTCACAATATAGTAATGACGGTAGTGAAAATAAGGGCTTACGAGAATATGTAAAGCCAGTCAAAAAAAGACAAACCTCTGAAGAAGTAGGTGAGAGGAGCAAGTATTCACTTGGGTAAAGGCAATATAATTGTATTGAGGGAAGGAATTATAGGGTCTTTACTATATCTTGTATACCTGGGAAGTTGTATGATAGTTCTCCTCGAGAAAGGAAGGGAAGATCAAGTTAAAAATTTTGGATTAAGTATGTGTAATGAATAAGTAATGCTACAGATTGTTTAGTTATCTCTCCTTTATGGAACTGAAATGTGAATGGAGGATAGAAATAAGAGAAAGAAGCTGGAAACTCTATAAAATGAATAGCAACGGCTGGAAGGATAGAGATAAAAAGCATGGGAAATTATGAATGAATGTTTGAATATAGAAAAAGGGAGGACTGCATTATGTTATCGAAAAAAAATTATATGATTTGGAATCTTTGGAAGAAACGAGAAAAGTAAGAAGCGAGGACGTGTTGAATAGAATGACTGATAGAAAAGTTGAAATGGATGCAACATCATATCCAGGAAGACTGCGCAAAATAAGAGTGGCGGGGGGGGGGGGGGGGTGATAAGTTGTACGTAGAGGGTCGATGAGCTCGTTAAGTATAGGAATTAAGAGTGATGATTTTTTATGCTTTCTGCATAATGGTACTGTATCATCTTTATTTGGTAATTAATGGATTAACCTGGGAGTGTCTTATTTCTTATTTTAGGAAATTACTTATCTATCAAAGAGAATTAAAGATCAAACTCAATAATTTCTTAAGTCAGGTTAATCTTGTTAATGTTTCCCACTTCTCAAGGTTTGTGACTGGCTGTATTTTCTTACTTAAGCTAACACACTGCACGACGTAAACATGGACTTTAAGACGAAAAGAGGAAGCAAAGCTGGAGTGGATTATGGAAACATCCCTGATTGAAAGACTGGAAAATGACGAAATAAGAAGAATTGCAGGTGCAGTAAAGAGTACCATGATGATAAGAGTGTTACGACTGGGATGGTGTGGCCATGTAATGAGAATAAATGATGGGAAGGGAGTAAAGAGGGCTTGGGAGGAACCAGTTAGGCGAAGACCAAGAGGAAGGCAGAGAATTAGATAGCGAGAGAAGGTGAAGGATGATATGGAGAGAAGAGGTTTGGTGGAAGAGGATGTCTTTGATCGAAGGCATTGGAGAGGGCACATCAGGCAACAGACCCCTTAATGTGGGGATAATGGTGGGAAAGAAGTAGACTTTACCATTTATGATGGTATCCGTTGCTAGTCCTGTTCCGCTGTCTTCTAGTTTTCCATCGAAGTAAAGAGCCCAGGTTCCATTGGAACTCTTCCAGGTAGCGCAAACCATGTGCCAACTGCCATCATTTCCCTGCACATCTGTAATTCTCTTTTCACCGTTCACATACAAAACAAATCTGAAATGATAATAATAATAATAATAATAATAATAATAATAATAATAATAATAATAATAATAAACTAGACTACTGGATATATAAAAACCTCAGGATTGAAGTGCACAGAAATAACTTGGGGTATAAGAGTAATGATTGTTTTTTTTTTCTTCTTTTTTTTTTTAATCCCAATTTACTAGATTTTGTTAGACCGGATATTTTTTTCCTCCCGTGTAGGGATTGCTACATTGGTACAGTGGCCTATCAGGGATTTATTACTCTATTTTAGAGTTATCTTGCTTGAGGGTACACTCGGGCACACTATTCTATCTTATTTCTCTTCATCTTGTTTTGTTAAAGTTTTCATAGTTTATATAGGAAATATTTATTTAAATGTTGATACTGTTCTTAAAATATTTAATTTGTCCTTGTTTCCTCTCCTAACTGGGCTATTTTCCCTTTTGGAGCCTCTAGGCTAATAGCATCTTGCTTTTCTAACTAGGGTTGTAGCTATAATAATAATATTAATAATAATAATAATAACAATAATAATAATAATAATAATAATAATAATAATAGAGTTGTTTCTCTTTGAATTCAAATGCTTCCCCTTCCAAGCTGTCTAATTTATTCTAGTATAAATTCCGTAGATTATGAATACGAATCCTAATAAAAGACCTAGTCGGGTGTACAGTTATTAATAATATGAACAACAATAACAACCAAATGAATGAAAATGAGAGAAGAAGGAAGAAAAACAAGAATATGATATTATGAATTTGCACTTTCATAAAAAAACTTTAATCTTCTTGTCAAAATTCCTCACCCATTGTAATCCGTTATAGCCAACGCATTATCGAATTCATCTGTGGCGTAGCTAAATGGAGTCCCATAATTATCCTTGTCGTCCGAACGCAGCCAAAAGCACACTGATGCCTGAAATAACCACATAAATTAGGAATTTTGACGCCTGTCATATTTGTATTATCATAAATTGAGATTCTATGTGATTACTTTTAATTCATTATATCTGCATGAGCCAAATCAAATTATTATTGCCTTGTATGACCCAAACATATTTGATTATTATAAAGTTAATTTTGCTATATGATAACTGTATGCTAAAATGTAAATTAAAATCACAAAAAACTTAGAAATGTCTACTAAAAAGGCAAGTGAAACTTGAGGTTCAGTAGGTAAACACTGATTGCTTTTCCCATACCAAACAATATTCGTTTATTTCTAAGTTATATTGTTAATAAGGAAAACTTTACCGCATGGGAAAAGATTTTCCAAGGTAACTTCTTATAGTTAGATATAACAAAAAGCAATGAAGTTAACAAAAGAAGCTACGCAGTGATATATATATATATATATATATATATATATATATATATATATACATATATATATATATATATATATGTATATATATAGATATATATACATAAATAAAATATATATATGTATATATATACATATATTTTTATATATATATACATATATATATATATATATATAAATATACATATATATATGTATATATATATATATATATATATATATATATATATATACTGTATGTATATATATATATATATATATATATATATATATATATATATATATATGTGTGCGTGTGTATATATATATATATATATATATATATATATATATATATATATATTTACATTGGAAACATTAATTTCCCCTTTCCGTCAGCAATTTTATATAGCTCTGTAAAGAAACATTTTGAAAAATGTACCTAATGATAAGAGTGAAAATATTAATAAGTCTGAATCTTAACAACATACAAAAAAACAAACCTTAATCCCTAGATCTACTATTTACAAATCGACAACAATTACAATCAGGACATATGAATCAAATTAGCTTATTAGTATTAACTATCTCAACTCTAAAAGCTTCTAATAAAGTAAAACTTTAAATTTAAAATTTCTAAAACGACTATAATTCTACAACAATTGAATGAAATAGAACTACTTACGCTCGTGAGGTCACTTGGAAGGTTCTCGATGGCAACGTAATTCAATATCCCGGAGGACGGGAAATCAAGAACGAAATCGGTAGGCATTTCTGGAAATGAATTGGTGATAAATATATGTAT
>NC_090728.1:171374984-171382484 GCF_036898095.1 Palaemon carinicauda
TCATTGATGTGGGTTTCGCAGAACCTGCCGGTGTCTCCCGGAGGACAGTGGCAAAAGATGTCGTTGAGGAGGTCCTCGCAGGTGGCCCCAGAGGCGCAGGGATTCGAGACGCACTCGTCGATGTCTGTGTCGCATATCTCACCTGTCGAGGGGATGCGTTTAAAAGCTCATTTGATAATAGAAGAGTAGCGAATGTGTTTAAAAGGTCATTTAACATTGAAATTAGAGATCTGTTTAAAAGCTCGCTTGATAATGGAAGAGTAGCGAATGTGTTTAAAAGCTCATTTGATTTTGGAAGTAGAGAATCTGTTTAAAAGCTAGCTTGATGATTGAAGAGTAGCGAATGTGTTTAAAAGCTAGCTTGATGATTGAAGAGTAGCGAATGTGTTTAAAAGCTAGCTTGATGATTGAAGAGTAGCGAATGTGTTTAAAAGCTCATTTGATTTTGGAAGTAGAGAATCTGTTTAAAAGCTTGCTTGCTATTGGCAGAGTAACTAACGTGTTTAAAAGCTCATTTGATTTTGGAAGTAGCGAATGTGTTTAAAAGCTCATTTGATTTGAAAGTAGCAAATATGTTTAAAAGGTCCTTTGACATTGGAAGTAGAGCATGTGTTTAAATGCTCATTTTACATTGGCAGTAACGAATGTGCTTAAAAAGCTCATTTGGCATTGGAAGTAGCGAATTTGTTGAAAATGTCATTTGATATTAAAAGCAGCGGATGTGTTTAAAAGTTCATTTGACATTGGAAGTAACGAATGTATTTATTGGAAAAGCTGACTTAATTATAATTAATTTATGAAATTTCTATTTGATTGTTGTATCTAATCTTAAAAAATGTTAATTTGATTGTCCATTACTTCTCTTGTAGTTTATCTATTTCCTTATTTCTTTTCCTCACTGTTGGAGGACTTGATCTTATAGTATCCTACTTTTCCAATTAGGGTTGTAGTTTAGCTAATAATAATAATAATAATAATAATAATAATAATAATGAGGATGATGATGGTGAGACATGGGGACCTGGTAAAAGTTTTCCAGGATCTTGGGAGAGAGGTACTTCGCATCAGGTTGCATTCAAGCTGACCTTTCTTTCTGTATTTACTTTTTAAAATGTTCAGTTGTTTGCATTTAATTTTGTAAGGATTTTATTTATTTGTTTGGTATTACATTTTAGATTTAATAGAATATCCATATGCATATAGTTACTTTGAATAAGAAAACTTTTTTTTTTTTTTTTTGCCTTTTCGCCTACTTGTTAACAGCTAATTATAGTGTGTCCCTAGGTATATGATTAGTCTAATTTTATCGGCAATTAACATATATTTGCCTTATGAGCTGTTGTAGCTTGCTAGACAATTATAGCTATTTAACTTGTTTCCCTACAATAATTGCAGCCATTATAAATTATAATAATAGTAATAATAACAATTATCCCCATTATTTCAATGCTGATCTGATAAGACATTTAAATTAAACTAAACATCTAGTGACTCTAGTTATCTGTAATGAAAACGAAAACTCCCATCAATCAGAACAAAAATAGAATTATTGACAAACGCGTTACCTGTATATCCTGATTGACAGATGCACTTGAAAGCATCAACCATATCGACACAAGTCGCCCCATTTTGACAAGGGTCTGGCTGGCATTCGTTGATGTCCGTCTCGCACTGGACACCTTCGTACCCGTGGGGACATTCGCATGCGAAATTGTCCAGAAGGTCAATACAAGTCCCGTTGTTGAGACACGGCTCACTCTCACACTCGTTAACCTCCTCTTCGCACTGTTGTCCTGCAATGGATATTTCACACAATAATAATAGGGAAGTGGGGAATATGGGGGAAGGAAGAGTACCCCTGGATACAATCCAGTTTACAGCTCAAAGGCAGGTACTCGGGAAGGGAAAGATTCAGGAAATAGGGAGAAAGAGAAGTACAGGAGAAGAATGAAAGAGAGGGGCAGACCCTCTTGCGATGTTAGGGAATTGGTATTATTATTTAGATTTAATGGATATTTAATGAGGCGAATAAAGTCATGAGTAAATGGTGAACCTGAATAAATATAATCTCATATTTTATCTAAAGATTGTGAATTTAGGAATCTTGGTATGATTATTTCCCTTCTGTTTGGTGATTAATTTCTTTGTCGGTATGTTTGTATGGATTTAGAAGGGTGACTGAAAATATTTTACTTATTTACTTACTTTGATGGCTGCTTTTCTAGTCCCGTACAGCAAGGGAACCCTACTCTTTACAGGACCTCCACAGTCGTTTTATCATGTTCGTTCAAGAGCATTCAACATTTCACATGGCGTATTTCTCATTTACTGTCAAATCGTCATAATCGAAGCAATCACAGTGTAAGAAATTTCTCTTTTTCTTTGTCTGTATCTTTTCCCACTTTTATGTGGGGTTGATGTTGACAAAGAAGAAGAAGAGAAACTGAAGTTTTTCTTATACTGTGATTGCTTCGATTGTGACGATTTGACAGAAAATGAGCAATACGTCACAATCGAAAATGAGCAATACACCACAATCGAAGCAATCACAGTACAACAAAGTCTCCAGTTTCTCTTGAAAGCCTTAATATCTTCAATCATTAGGATGTCTCGTGGGAGCTTATTGCATAGTCTAAGGGCAGCATATTTAAAGGATCTTAAGCCTATAGTAGACATATATCTACGTTCCAATAGTCAGAAAACATCAGTAACTATTCTCGTGTCAACACGCTTTGTTGGCTACGCAATATGTAGCAATTCTCTTATGCATAGATTTTGCAAGTGTTTACCAAGATGTTGACTTAGTGACGGACGGCAAGAGATTAAGTTTTGCGAGACATAGGGATGAAACTTCAAGAGAGAAATACTCTTTTATCAACTGGATTGTTCAGCCTTATTTCAGACGTCACAGGCTTAAAATAAAAAATGCTAAGCAACATATACCGCACATTTTGGTAACCTAATCAAATTTTCACTCTTACAAAGTTTGACTTTAGGTTAGCTCTTAGCTTGGGATATTTCGCTTGGATTCCGGCAATAAAAATTTTTAGCCAACAGAAATCTGCTTGCAGGCACATGGCGTTCGTAGGAAAAGCTTAATGAATAAATGGTGCATATAAATTTGTATTGCCTTTTTTTTTTATTCAGAAAGAGCAGTTAATTCTGAGATTCTTTTCAATTGAGGCCATAGAAATGTCTATTCAGAACAGCTGTCTTTTGTCATCATATCCGTCTATATATTTGCTTACACTGTTAAAAAAACTGCAATTTATATCGGAAATTCTCCGTAAAAATATACTGTTCTAAGCCGTATTTCAGTAAACTACAGGCAACCGTAATTTTACCATATTTTCTTATTATCTTTTACAGTTGGTGACCGTGATATCACTCCTTTACGTCAATATATCCATATTTAAAACAGTAATTGTCTGTCAACTTGTCCAATATACCCGAATTAATCTTTTTGATATGCCTTTGCCCACTGTAGCGTGAGCAGAAGCATCCCGATGGACTTAAAATAAGATAGCCGACCTTTCAGACCACAGAATAGCTTCATCTTCTTGCTCAGGTCTTCACTCACAGTAGATTACCCAAATTCTAAATGAAACTTTTGACTGCCCTGAGACGAGTAGCCTCTTTGTCTTTTCAACTAAATTCCTCCAACCATTTCACGCTTGGACAAAGTTCCAGTGATCCCAAATCGACGATTGATGGGAACAGTTATATATTTCTTTACTAATGTTCTACTCCGAATAGTTTTCCTTGATTTCAGGAGTGTATCAAATTCATAAATATTCCACGGAGAATCACCTTTTTCATGGCCTAAGCACATCATGAATTTATTAATTAAGCTATAAATAAAAATTAAAACCCTATTTTACACCGAAAGTCTCTCTCTCTCTCTCTCTCTCTCTCTCTCTCTCTCTCTCTCTCTCTCTCTCTCTCTTTTATTTTGCAGATATCGCTTAGGGCTGGACTGGAGAAGTCTCTGTTTTCTTAATTTTTGTTTTTCCAGGCTTGTCTCAGCCTCTTTAAGAATAAAAAGATAAACACAATATACGTTTACAATCACACAGGCAGAAGTGCTTAGAGAGAAAACACGAAACTAAAGATTTACTTTCCATCAAAATGAAACGAAGAATTTTGCCCATTAAGGAGATGATGAAACATTTTCTGAAAATTGAACAACTAGAAAAACAGTGGAAATGAAAGGTCATGATAAAAATTATGTTTTCTGCTGAGTGGAACAGAAAAGTTTGATATCAATTTTCCTTTGCCTGTAAAGAATTTCAGAATATGTAAATACCAACCAAAATGGCATTTAATACCGAATTCTACCTTGGGAATATATATCCAATGGAATTCATTTATGATAATAGCTTCTGGTTGGGCAGAGATTCGAACTCATGCCATATTTAACACAAGTGAATGAACCTACACACACAGAAGCACAAACGCACACACTCGTAATTTATCCTGGATGACGGGAGGACGACAAAATAGGTATGTTCCCCGAAAAAATAATTGTTTCTCTTCAAAGGAGCTGTGAAAAACAAACGTGATAGTTAATCGACTGTAATGGATAGTAGCTAGAGTGGAGAATGGTAGAATTAGCAACCTTTCCTTAAGTCACTTCCGGAGAACCGAAAGTGGAAGACATTCTGGACCCACAGTATGTATGTATGTATGTATGTATGTATGTATGTATGTATAACAGAGCAAACTAAAGTAGAGGATATTCTAACAAAAAGTAAGACAAATAAATGGACATGGTCAGGAAATATAATGAGAATGACAGAAAATAGAATTACAGACTGGGTCCATACAGTTTGCAAAAGAAGCAGAGGAGGGAAGAGAAGACGAGGGATTAACGAACCAAAAAAAATTGCGGGTATAAACTGGCACAGAAAGACCATAAATAGACGCCAGTGTAAGGACATGTCTGAAGCCTTTGTTCTGCAGTGGACAAGTAACGGCTGATGCATGTATGCATGTATGTATGTATGTATGTATGTATGTATGCATTCTTACCTGAATATCCTGGACGGCAGTGACACAAGTAGCCAAACTCCATAGGCGAACAGGTTGCTGCATTTAAGCACGGATCACTAAAGCAGTCGTTGATGGGCAGGGTTGGAAGGTCCGTATAGGCAGCCTATGGGTTAAGTGAATATCTTCATAATTCTTTTGCGATAAATATATGATTTTACAATTGGAATATCTCATCTGGATTTTCAAGGTTGTTTCAAGAAGAACTACTTGTATTTTAAGTTCATGTCAACACAGATCTGTAACAATATATAGAGCATTCATTCATTACATCCGATTTTCTAATATGGCAATGAAGGGAGTCTCAGCTGTTTTATATTATATTTTGGCGCAGACTATCTGCAGATAATTACCTGTTCGTCACCTGTAATACCTTCGCAGTCAAATAATGAAGTAGATCCTGGTGTAGCGGTTGGGACTCCATCGGGGCACCTATTATATAGATGAATATAGTTACAGTAATACAAGTAGTAAAAGTAACAAAATATTCATCAGATAAAAAGTAACAGTAATATATAGGAGGTAACATTAACAGTTAAAAAAATCCATTGTAATGGTCGTTGAAATATGGAATTAAAGTAAAGATGTCAAAGTTTGTTTGACAAACAATATCTTTATCTATTAGTGACACAATAAGCAGTGTAAACAATCTGTCTATCGTATCATATGTTAAGATGGATTTTAAAAAAGATAAAATCCATACTCAGCAACTTCATGAACTGTTATATTTTTTGGATTATATATTTCCCTTTTAGTCTTTTGTTTTTTGTCCGCGTGATTGCGTTATTCAGTAATTGAGCACGAGTTCCACGCTCTGCTGAACTCGGTGCTAAATTCAGGGATTAATGGATATATAGATACTAGTGTTTGCGACCCGTCAAAAATGACGGCGAAATATTTAGATAGATATGAGCACACGCATACACACGTTTACACACAGATTCAACCCTACCCACCCCTACCCTCTCCTAACTACAACCCCTCTCACAATGATTATACATCTGGCAAGGTCGTTGGGCGTGACCGGATATATATATATATATATATATATATATATATATATATATATATATATATATATATATATATATATATATAGAGCGAGACACTTGCTCTTTATGAAAAAAGGGAGATTGTTTTCTTGGAAAATATTCCCGGTACTTCCAAATATGGACATGCAATACATAATAAAACCCACAAACTTTAAATTTTTACAAATATACTGGTTTCTATGTATAATTAAGTGTAAGATATAGGCATTATGCCTGACATTTCATATTTTTTTTTATTGACAATTCCCTTTTTTTGGATACAAAAATCAAAAAGTATAAGAATATGGCATATTTGACAAACATTCTAGTATGCTGAATGTGACAACACGGCAGCTCATCGTGATTTATTGATACGAAAATTACCAAAATGATACCCATTTCGTGAACCAGTTTTTTTAAGTAACGTTTAATTTATAACAATGTGCACATAATCCGTTATATTAGTACTATCTGGAGGACTAAGCTCTTAATGTACGCCAAAATAACCAAGAAATATAAAAGGAAATTCGTCAGCATGGCAGAGAAAAACCAGGCTTGAAACGTGTTCCACCAAGAGAGATACTAATTTTGATTCAATTTCTTCCTATAAACTGGCGTTATAACCATTATGTCAACCGATCACAGAAATACAATAATTTCTCACTCAAAGGGTGAAAGCATTTTAAACGTTTTAGATGCAGTCTGAGCAAAGATCTGCCTGTAGTTTTATTCTTCTGGAAGCGTTTTAAACTTTATAGTTTCTGTCCGAATGAAGTTATGACAGTAATTTTAGTCTTCTGGTCACGTACATGACGAAAGGCGTAACATATTAGACAGCAAATGAAAATACTTCAATGTTACTCTTACCTTGTACACTCGGTCTTTCCTTCATCCTTTTGGAAAAATCCCCGTGGACATTGCAGGCAGGGCTGCAAACCTGTCTCCGACACCTGGCCCCTTCCACATGGAACTGATGAATCGTTAAAGAATGTAATTAGCTTCGGGCGACTGTTAGAATTTCAAATACAGTACGGAAAACTGTAAAAAAACTGATTAAGTTCCATTTGATTTTCATTGTTAGAGCCTCTGTTGCTTTCAAAATACATTACCTTCTGTAATTCTAAAAAGTTTAAACTAGTGAATACAAATGATTCTCATCTGAAGTTATGGCTACCAGTCTGTCGTATCCATTTATTTCAATTGTTAGAGCGTATGTTTCTTTCTAAATACATTACCTTCTGTAATTTCAAACAGGTTAAACTACTGCTTACAAATGATTCTCGTTCGACCACGAGTCTGCCTAGTACATGTAAATACCCTGTAATGATAATCAGGTACATGAACGGATATACTGCATCTTTTTATTCATGATATACAGTACAGTATGTACGAATGAGATACCAGAGGGAATAAAGGTTTT
>NC_090728.1:171394984-171419984 GCF_036898095.1 Palaemon carinicauda
TTAAATTTCTTATTCCTGATCTAGATATTAATCTTTGGCACCGTCGTTCAATTAGTTCATTATGCATGTTGCATAAGATTTTCCATAACTCTGACCATCCTTTACATTCAGATCTCCCTGGACAATTCTATCCTGTTCGTAATACTAGGCAGGCAGTTAATTTTATTAGCGTGGCCTTCTCCATCATGAGGCTCAATACTACACAGTATTCTAAAAGTTTTATTCCAGCTGTGACCAAGTTGTGGAATGATCTTCTTAATCGGGTAATTGAATCAGTAGAACTTCAAAAGTTCAAAGTTGGAGCAAATGTTTTTATGTTGACCAGGCTGACATGAGTCTTTTTATAGTTTATATATGACATATCTGTTTTTGTCGTTAATAGATTATATACAGTATGACATATCTGTTTTGACGTTGTTACTGTTTTTAGAATGATTTATTGTTAATTTGTTCTCATCATTTATTTATTTCCTTATTTCCTTTCCTCACTGGGCTATTTTTTCCTATTGGAGCCCTTGGGCTCATAGCATCTTGCTTTTCCAACTAGGGTTGTAGCTTGGCTAGTAATAACAATAATATGATAGGAAAATATATGATAACGTTGAACCAAATAAAAAAAAGAAAAAAAAAATACTGAAGCTTAAACCACAAAGTCAAATTTCTTAGTCAATCCATTTTAGAGTAGAATAGTGGTAATGATTATATATTGGCACATGCTCAAGTAATAGATAAAAGTTAACAGGAAAATGAGCACGTTGAACAAAAATAAAAAAGCTGCTGAAGCTTAAACCGAAAAGTTAAATTTATTAGTTAACCCATTTTAAAGTAAAATAGTGGTCATTATTTATTTGCCCATTCTCAAGTAATAGAAAAAAAAATATATATATATGTAACCAGCAAAACAAATGGTGTATAATCACAATTTTAAAATATACATAAAAAGAAACCCATATACATATATTCACTATATAAACATATGAATAAATGTGTATGTATATCCTGTATGTATGGATAATTACTTGTCTTCTATTTTATTTTCTTAGTATTATCAATGATAATACGAAGAATCATCCACAAAATCCCACCTGTTTCAGTTTGCAAATAAGGACCCAGTGATTAACAAGGTGAAAAAAAATCATCAAATTTTAGTTTTAATCAGCATGTTTTCAGCCTCTTGTTTGTGGTAGCTGAGTAATTTACATGCCACATTTAGCTGTTTAAGCATGGAGGTGACCATACAACTATCAGACGATATAATTAATAGCACTTGTCCTTTTTTGGCGGTCTACTGACTTCCTAAAAGGGTAACTTGGATGGCTTATGGGTTTTCAGGAAAAAAGCTCCTCCTTCACTTGATTGATTTTTCTTAGTTTTGGGGACAGTTTTGGATGGCCTCCTTTGACTTTTTTTATTGTGTATAATTATTTAAATCTTCATTAACTTCTAGATCATTCTATGTTGTTTCTTTTCATTTCTGGTTGATATTGTAGATTTTTTTTGTTAATATCAGAATTATTTAACCGAACATCAAATATTGTTTAACTTTAAATTAAATAATAATGCTTTGATCAAACATTTGAGACCTATGAACAAATTTCCTCTTCCCCTAGTGTCTTGCTTTTAAGTCTGTTTGTTATTTTTGGGTAGTTTGTAGCAGACTGAACACAACATAAAATGTCTTTAATGTTATATTGGATTAGGGTTGGTTAAGCTAGGTAGTTTAAGTTAGGTTATGTTAGGCTAGATTGGGACATTTTCCTTATATTTTTGAACTGTGACCCAACTTCCAACATTGGATGTTTTTTTTTTTTTTTTTTTTTTTTTCTTCATGCATCATTCTCTGGATAAAGGCTTAATGTAGATTCCATTGTCCTAAGATTTCGATTAAAATACCCTTATCTACTGTTTTATGAATATACTTACACCGCGTATGCCTTTTACTGTATTGAAGAATACTTCACTTTCTAAACAATTTCCTACCATGGTTAACTAGCTAACTCTCCTCATACTTCTTTTACACATCTTCCCCATCAGCTAAGAAAAGAAGATTACTATGCACTGGTAACTGAATAGCGAATACCACTGCTTTCAAATATTCGTTGCGAAGTTGGAGCAAACATTATAATGCATAATGTATTTGTAATGGCCCAAGAGAATATTGAATGGCTTCTCCGAAAGAAACTTGGTATAATCGTCTTAACTGCGAGGTGCTTTTATTATTATTATTATTATTATTATTATTATTATTATTATTATTATTATTATTATTATTATAATAATAATAATAATAATAATAATTATTATTATTATTATTATTATTATTATTATTATTATTATTATTATTATTATTATTATTATAATAATAATAATAATAATTATTATTATTATTATTATTATTATTATTATTATTATTATTATTATTATTATTATTATTATTATTATTATTATCTATGTCTGATGTTACTGGTCAGCTTAGCAGTCAGGTCTAGAAATCTGTTATGTTGGCGACCTTTTTTAGATTATGCAGGAACCTTTCCATGTTTCCGGTACTGCACTACATTCAGATTTAGGAAATATTTTTACTATAGGTGGGGCTAATTTGTTAAAGTTCGTGGTCTCCTATGACCAAAGTGTGATGTTGAACTTCTATCTTAAATGAGTACCAATACGTGTACTGTTAATCTCCTCTATATAAAAATATCGAGTGTCTGGATATATATATATATATATATATATATATATATATATATATATATATATATATATATATATACATGTATATATATGTATATGTATATGTATATATATATATATATATATATATATATATATATATATATATATATATATACATACATGCATATATGTATATATATACATATATAGATATATATATATATATATATATATATATATATATATATATATATATATATATATATATATGTATATATGTATATATATATATATACATATATATATATATATATATATATATATATATATATATATATATAGATATATATATATATATATATATATATATATATATATATATATATATATATATATATATATATGTACAGTATATGGTCACGCCAGCTCTACTCGTCTCTCAAGTAGGGCGTGGGGGAAAAAGAAATAGCCATACCCTAGTGAGAAGGGGTACATGTGCGTGTGTGCACATCTACCTAAATATTTAACCCTTATTTAGACAGTTAAATACACTAGTAGATAATAAAGCTTAACTAACTTGAAGGCGTCCATGTTATCTATCATATGCTCCATATTCAGATTATTCTGAATATCGTAAATTAAACCTTTCCCCTCGCAAGGATTCGCTGCAATTTCCGCATATTGAGGAATATCAATGAAGTGCATTTTCCGCAACTTGCGGAATATGCATGAAGTGCGGAGGAATGGAATTGAAGGGGAATATATTTGGTCACATTTCCGGCTTCTTTTTCCTTGTATGATTCATCCCTGTCCTTTTAAATTCCCCATTTTGGTATTTTTGGGTTGGTGACCGTTTTTAGCAAAATTATGTAAGATAATAGAATTATTTGTTGTTGTTATGAAGTTATTCAATAAGGATGCAGGATAGAGAGAACAATCTTGATATTATTTTCTCTTGTTTCGTAAATGAGAGGAAAAATGCCTATAAAACTTTCTCTTGGGAGTATGTATAAAATATGTGGAACGCTCAATGTCTGTTTATTCTTACGTTGTAGAATTTCACGGAAATAAGCAAAAGCAAAGATCTAAAACAATGAAAAAGACACTTAGAAAATTATTCATTAAGATGAGCAGTGCTCTGTAAATAAATGCACAAATGAATTAAACCCATGAAAATTCCAAATGAAAAAGTGCTAAATGTAAGCTTCCTTCCTATGGATAGAGTAACACCTTTCTAACAAAAAGATAGAATATAGCGAAAACATTAAAATAGTAATATAGGGATATAAACTTCAATGAACAGAATAAGGAAATAAAATGAAAAAGGGACGCTTATGGGTGTGAGTAGATAGTACAAAATAGCACATATATACAAATCTGCGCTGTTAAAAAAAAAAAAAAAACAAAAAAAAAAACTGATTTTAATCAGGAATTCTCCGTAAAAATATACTGTTCTCAGCCGTATTTTAGTTAAACTTTAACCTAACTTTGTTATTATCTTGTACGGGTTGGTGACCGTAATATCACACATTTACGTCAATATATCCATTTTTTAAAAAGGTAAAGGCCTGGCAACATTTATTCCATGATTTTTATCGTTTTACGGTAAATTTTTAATTTGTACGCAAACTTAATTAACTCTAAATTCATAAATGCCCCACATGTTCTATGCATATATAATTAAAAGGAACAGATACGCAATTTTCTCTTTTCACAAAATCAGTTTCCAAGAATAACGAACACAAGGAAAAAAAAAATGTCATTAACTCGTAGGACCTTTCCCTTTGTATCCCATTTCAAAATGACGTTAATGGCGTATGTATCAGGATACCTTTGATCTGTGACGCCATTGGGTAGGGTTTCCGTTTAATTACTTGGCCTGAATCGAATTTGACCCTTTTGACAAACAAATTTGCAGTCATGAGGGATGTTCAGCTTTGAATTAAAAATGTACTCTCCAAATATCATAATGATTGTACGGACAGTATTCATTTAACGTGATGAAAAGCAATGACAATATCGAGCTAAACGCCACAAAAAAAAAAAAAAAAAAAAAAAAAAAAAAAATTAGAGGCAATATTATGTTGCTCAAGCTAATTAAAGAAAATAAATAACATAAGCAGAAAGTGTTAACGTCGTTTTTTTGTTTTGAAAAAAAAATGAAAATTTGAAAAGAAATATTTGTATAACAAAAGATATTCAGTAATGTATAAGAGTCTACCGTAGTTAGTTATTCCACAAAAGGTAAATATCAAAATAAACAAACTCCTGTGGTTAGAAAAAAGAAAGGAATGCTTACGTGTTTATTTTACCGAAGTATTTTTAAGCAGAGAATATTTAATTTTATCCCTTTCGGGGTATTTTGGTGAGGCCGTTCTAATTACTTAAACATGAACCTGAACTTATTTTGCCATTACACACACAAACATTTAATTTCCGTTAATCAATTAATTAATTAATTAATTAATTAATAATAATAATAATAATAATAATAATAATAATAATAATAATAATAATAATAATAATAATAATAATAGTATTATTATTATTATTATTATTATTATTATTATTATTATTATTATTGTTATTATTATTATTATTATCATTATTATTATTATTATTAGCGACTAAAATTGGTGTATGAACCATTACTTAGTAAAATCAAGGAAAAAACACGGCTGCTCTACGTGTTGCAAAAATAAACATAGAAGTCATTCACTCAAATAATCTGTGTATTAAACGCGCAATGAAGATCGGTGTTTTGTAGATCTTGAATTAGGTTAAGAAATCGGGTTATTGATTAAAACTAATTAATTCACTGCTTTCTGATGTCACAACAACCGGGAACCAAAGCTCTGAACGCCATTGTTTAAATGACAGGCTTGTTAATGAATTTGGAGTTTCATTCCACCTGTGACCAAGTTGTGGAATGATCTTCCTAATCGGGTAGTTGAGTCAGTAGAACTTCAAAAGTTCAAACTCGCAGAAAATGTTTTTATGTAGAACAAGCTTACATAAGTCCTTTTATAGTTTATATATTAAATATCTGTTTTCATGTTGTTAATGTTTTTATAATATTTTATTTTCAATTTTTCATTACTCCTCATATCGTTTATTTATTTCCTTATTTCCTTTCCTCATCGGGCTATTTTTCCCTGCTGGAGCCCTTGGCCTTATAGCCTCTTGCTTTTCCAACTAGGGTTGTAGCATAGCTAATAATAATAATAATAATAATAATAATAATAATAATAATAATAGGAAATCCAAATTTCTCAGGGGTATAATTGAGGGCTGACGTCATGCCTAGAAAATGCTGGTTTCATATGGTGATAAAAATTATATGATTAATCTTGCTTCCAAAAGAAATAGAATCCTATCTGAGCTAACAACGGTCGCAAAAGTGTATATCATGAATAAGTTTAAGCGGACTAAGATCATAATGATTTTTTTCAGCTATTTGAGTATTTAGTGAATACACAAGAAGATAATTCAGTAACAATACTTGAAGGTATTGATTATTCTCGGTGTCGTTGGCCAAAGCTGTTTTACCGACAATTAAAAGAACTCTGTTAATCAAGGAGCTAAAAAATCTAGATTCCAGAGTCACTGGCGTTTGATCGATTTCCGATCTGGATAGACATGGTGCTTTTGCCAAGAACTGACTTCAGTGAACGAGGGTCGTGTGGATACAGTGAATTTGTTTTATTATTATTATTATTATTATTATTATTATTATTATTATTATTATCATTATTATTATTATTATTATTTTCATATTTTCATTTTCATTTTCATTATTATTATTATTATTATTATTATTATTATTATTATTATTATTATTGTTGTTATTATTATTGATACTACTACTACTACTACTACTACTACTACTACTACTACTACTACTAACTCAGCTACAACCCCAGTTGGCAAAGCAAGGGCTCCAACAGGAAAAAATAGCCCAGTGAGGAAAGGAAATAAATAAACAATATGAGAAATAATGAACAATTAAAATAATCTTTTTTAAAAAAAAAAACAGTAACATCATCAAAATAGATATTTCATATATAAACTATAAAAAGACTTTTGGCAGCCTGTTCAACATAACAACATTTGCTGCAAGTTTGAACTTTTGAAGTTCTACTGATTCAACTACTTGAAAGGAATCCACCTTTTTTATTATGCTAGATCCTCCGATGGTTCTTCATCGAATCATTCAAATGTTGTTGTTGTTGTTCTCAGAATATTTTCTTTTAATTGTTAATTTCTTGTAATTTCCTTATTTTCTTTCCTCACTAGGCTATTTTCTATGTTGGAGCCCTCTCGCTTGTAGCATTCTGCTTTTCCAATTAGGGTTGTAGCTTAGCAAGTAATAATAATAATAATAATAATAATAATAATAATAATAATAACAGTGCATAGTCGTCCATGGATGCTAAGCGTGTTAGATTAGAAATCCTGTATTTGATTAGGATGTAAAGATGGAGCCTTTAAACACTGAGGTTGAATTAAAATAATTTCATTAGGAAATTCCAGAATTTTGAAAAGAAATTGAAAGAGACACAAGTGGGAAACACAAACTGAATATTGAATTTATATGTTAAATCTTTGTTGTTTTCAAAATCTAATGATCCATTCTTGGTATCTTGAAAATAGTTAAAACTCGTACAACAAAATGTGACCTTTTCCGTTCTTTACCTTCATATCTAACTTTAGATCACATCAAAATAAGCGTTGGCGGAGGCAAAGCAACGACCCGTTTTTTTTTTTTTTTTTTTTTTTTTTTTTTCTTTTTTGCTTCACCCTTCCAATATAACTCTAGATATAATGTAATGGTTTTGCCACGAATTTGGAACGAGCTTACATTACTAATATAAGACAAAAATAATAAGAATACGCATCGTGATCATGTTTCATGATGGTTTTCTTTTATCGAAAATGTCTGGAAAAATTATTTCAGGTAACTTAATCTTTTGCTTGTGTCAAATTGTTTCCTTTTGACCACTGTTTTTTCACTTATAATGAAGACTTTCTTCTTTTGTTGTGAAGAATCGCAATTGGAAACAAAGGGGAGTTTCGAGAGAGAGAGAGAGAGAGAGAGAGAGAGAGAGAGAGAGAGAGAGAGAGAGAGAGAGAGAGAGAATTATCTATAATCAGATGATCTCTCAACTACCAAAAGATATGGATTCCTTGTAGTGTCTGCAACCTCACCACCCTTGTGAGCGGTTGTGGTTTTGGGGGAAGCTATAGATCTACCTATGAGTCATCACCAGCCATAGCCTGGCCCTCTTGCTCCTAACTTGTGGCGAAAGGGGGTTAGGGCGCTGATCATATCTCAGTCTCTAGGGCATTGTCACTGTTCCTAGCCTCTGTCATTCATGAGCCTCTGTACCATGGTCTTCCACTGCCTTGAGTTAGAGTTCTCTTGCTTGAGGGTACACTCGGGTACACTGATCTATCTTATTTCTGTTCCTCTTGTTTTGTTAAAGTTTTTTTTATATAGTTTATATAGAAGTTTATTTCAATGTTGTTACTGTTCTTAAAATATTTTAAT
This sequence comes from Palaemon carinicauda, assembly GCF_036898095.1. Lineage (NCBI taxonomy): Eukaryota > Metazoa > Arthropoda > Malacostraca > Decapoda > Palaemonidae > Palaemon > Palaemon carinicauda. The sequence goes on from NC_090728.1 coordinate 171,403,212, forward strand.
TTTCCTTGTTTCCTTTCCGCACTGGGCTATTTTCCCTGTTGGAGCCCCTGGGCTTATAGCACTCTGCTTTTCCAACTAGGGTTGTAGCATAGCAAGTAATAATAATAATAATAATGAGTGACTTTTAAAAACTTTAAACAACCAATGCTAACAACACGCTATCTGAAATCCACAATAACAATCACCAAACAATACTTTTCATACGAACAAAAGCAACTGGATCGCATGTTACGATACAACATGCATGAAGCAGATTTTACAAATTCATTGATGACCCCAGTTAACCTTTGATGAAAGGAGAACTTGCACATCCACCCACTGTAAACAGATTTTGTTTTACTGGATGCAAAAATAGTTTTTTTTTATTTGGATACAGTAATAAACTGGATAGAGTTACGAAATGTAGTATATCTTAATTCCTTTATTCTCTTATCTCTTTCATTAATATGCAGATGTAGACTCCAATACTAAGAGAAAACTACATTAATGCGTTAAAGCATTTAGTAAGTCAAACACACACACACACACACACACACACACACACACACACATATATATATATATATATATATATATATACATATATATATATATATGTATATATATACATATATATATATATATATATATATATATATATATATATATATATATGTATATATATATATATATATATATATATATATATATATATATATATATATATATATGTATATATATATATATATATATATATATATATATATATATGTATATATATATATATATATATATATATATATATATATATATATATATATATAGTATGTATGTTCGTGCAATATTTTGATATATCACACATTTTTGTATCCAGATCCCCCAATATAAATAATCTACCACCTCTAACTATGACCAGTCACAAAATCAGATTCTCAAAAACCCTTTTCAGCGTCAAGTTCGCATTAGATGATTCTTGAATTATATACACGATCTCAAATCCCATTACAGAACTGTCTTCTGCTACATTCAGTCTCCTCGCAAAAGCTCATTCATATCATATCACAAGTCCAGCTAGTATTCCTGAGAGATGGATCTAACCCTTTTTTCCTTAAAGCGAATTTTTTTCTTTTCCAGTCGAGAAGACCTTCACTTTCCCTTTGGCTTTACCAAGTGCTGTAACACACAGCTAACTAAAATCCTTGCGCACACTTAAAGGCTAAAGGTTAAGGGTAACTAAATTCAGTTCCAGGTTAATCTTATAATAGATGATCACTAGAACGTCAGCCGTGCAAGCTCAACCCACCACTGTGGTGCCCAACTTCAGCAGTGGCCTCCACAGTAAACAGCTTAAGCTAACGGTGCCGGGCAGGGATCGATCTGCTGCCATGCGAATGCTAAAACACATTAACACTGCACTACCTTACGTTTCTTCTTAAGGTTGTGATGGCTAATTGAAAATGTCCCTGTCTAGCGATCTGCTGGACTGGGGTACGAGTTATGCTCGCTCAAGCTCGATAATTTTTTGTAGTATCTGCAACTTCACCATTATTGTGAACTAAAGATGGTGGGGTTTAGGGAGCCTATAGGTCTACCTGCTGAGTCATTAGCAGCCATTGCCTGGCCCTCCATGGTCTTAGCTTGGGTGGAAAGGGGACCTGGGTGCTGATCAAATGTATATATGGTCTGTTTTTAAGGCATTTGTCCTGCTAGCTAGGGCATTGACATTGTCCTTCGCCTTTGTCATTCATGTGCTATAAAAACTTGAATGCTGCCTAACTTAATTATGAGAAAGTGAATGGGGATTTCTTGAATTCAAGAATACTTCTAGAAGTAATAAATTTGAAATAGCATAGGATTGTTATAAGCTGAAAAAAAGACATTTTCTTTTGATGTTTTTTACGAGATTTATAATGTATACCTAGAGGTTCAAGGAGACAAATTGGCATACTAATTGTTCTTCCTTACATAGTAGTAAGGTAACAAATGTTAATGGTAGAATTAATGGCGAATGATATTTCTCATTAGTTATATACCTGGAAGGGTATTATCTATATTGCAAAAGTAATTGATTCCAAAAGACTCGATCAGCAGGAAGTAGTGAGAATCTAGTTAAAATAAAAAAAAAGGGGGACTGACCATATAAACATATGACCAGCGCCCAAGACCCCTCTCCACACAAGCTAGGACCAAGGAGGGCCAGACAATGGCTGCTGATAACTCAGCAGATAGACCTATAAGCTCCCCCAACACGCCCTCCCCCCTCCTTAGCTGACAAGTATGGTGAAATTGAAGCGACCAAAGAAACTAACGAGTTTGAGCTGGACTCGAACCCTAGTCTGGCGTTCATCAGTCAGGGGCGTTATTACATCGGCCACCACAACTAACAGGCGTAAGTTTATGAAAGCCAATATAAACCAGGTTGAGTAAGTCATGAATATGGATAGAAAACTAAAGTACATTTATAGACGATAGTTGGATAAAAAAAAAAAGAATAAAACAACTGAAAAACTGAAAGAATATGGGGTATAGTTACACAAGGAAAAGGGAAGAAAGCACAAATTATCATTTCAGTTTTTTTATAGTATATCAAAATGTATATTTATCTGCCATCTTTCATAAGCGCATACCCAGTACTTATATGTATATATATATATATATATATATATATATATATATATATATGTAAATTATATATATATATATATATGTATATATGTGTGCATATATATATATATATATATATATATATATATATATATATATATGTGTGTGTGTGTATGTGTCTGTGTGTGTACTATACATACACACACACACACACACACACACACATATATATATATATATATATATATATATATATATATATGTAACCATAAGAATGGGCTCGTATAGTTTTGGTTTTGTATGCGTACCTTCATATATTGAGAGAGAGAGAGAGAGAGAGAGAGAGAGAGAGAGAGAGAGAGAGAGAGAGAGAGAGAGAGGGGGGGGGGAACATTCCCCAGAGAGGCAGAGAGAGATAACGTGATGGAACTCTCATTGCAACAACAGAAAGCGATTAACGAAAAGTGAGACAGAAATAGCGTATTTGTTTCGCTCTCTCTCTTCTTTTGACCTCCATGAATAGTATACAGTTAAAGCAGAGAGATAGACGGTTCACATTCACAGGGGAGGAGCTCCAGTGACGTCGCGAAGATAGAAAGAACGTGGTGGTGGGGGGGGGGGGGGGAGGCAGTACGGGAATTTAATAGAATATCTAAGACATCTGATTCTTTGAGAATCCCTCTTACACCCCATTTAGGCTTAGATCTCTCTCTCTCTCTCTCTCTCTCTCTCTCTCTCTCTCTTTTATTATTATTATCATTATCATTATATTATTATTAGATCTCTCTCTCTCTCTCTCTCTCTCTCTCTCTCTCTCTCTCTCTCTCTCTCTCTCTCTCTCTTATTATTATAATTAATATTATTTTTATCATTATTATTATTATTATTATCATTATTATTACTATAGGCTAAGCTACAACCCTATCTGGAAAAGCAGGATGGTGTAAGCCCAAGGGCTTAAACTACAAGAGAATTAATGAATAATCAAGATAAAATATTTTAAGAACAGTAACAACATTAAGGTAGATTTTTCATTTATCAGATATAAAAGGAGACTTATGTCAGCCTGTTCCACGTGAAAGCATTCGCTGCAAATGGGAGTTTCAGAAATCCCACCATTTCTCAATAAATCTGAGTATTCTCCACAAATGCCACTATTCATTGAGGCATTTTGATACGTTACGTTACGTTAATAAATAAGCTACAACCATAGTTGGAAAAGCAGAATGCTATAAGCCCAGGGGCCCCAACAGGGAAAATAACCCAGTGAGGAAAGGAAACAAGGAAATATAAAAAATCTCAAGGACAGTAACAACATTAAAATAAATAATTCCTATAATAACTATAAATACTTAAAAAAAAACAAGAGGAAGATAAATTAGACAGAACAGTGTGCCCGAGTGTACCCTCAAGCAAGAGAACTCTAACCCAAGACAGTGGAAGACCATGGTACAGTGGCTATGGCACTACTCAAGACTAGAGAACAATGGCAGATTATAAAGGATTATTATTTCATATAATGACGTTTCCAGTTATTGTACTCTATTATATAAAAAGAAAAAGAAGAAGAAAAAAAAAAATTGTATGTTTAGAGTCAGTTGTAATCAGATATGACAAAATCCAAATCAGAAGTGATGTATTTTTCAAGTGCCTCCAGGTCAATTTCGCAATGTAAATATTCTCTCAACTTATCAATTTACCTTTAATGAAATAGCTGAAAATTAATTGCGTATCTATTCTAACCTGGATACTCATTTGATTATACAGATTGATTTGCTGAATTCTCTTTCATGAAAAGTTACGTAAACAAAGATGCAAAAATGTCATTACTGTACAGGTTACTGTAAAGGGATTTATTTTACATGCTGCAGTTTACCGTATAGGAAATCATTGGTGATAATATACTTTGTGAAATAAAATGCATCCAAATTTTACTATATTCTTCACAGTAACCAGGAAAAAATAATCATGATAATTTGTTCTGGTTAACGTTTCAGTAAAAAAAGGCAAAATATATAAAATAAAAACTGTAGATTCCGTTTCTATGAAAGAAAAATATATTACTTCTTTATATTATCATAATTTTAACAACATTTAAAGAAAACAGCGCCACGGAAAATCACTTTGTTCACCATTTTTCCGAAAATTTTTAAAGTTTTTCAACCTAGAAATAAAAGCTTTCACTACTTCATTATTTTTTATCACAGTAACACCAGATATTAATCAGTATTGCTGCAGCTTAACTTGCTTAACGTTTCCTGATACAACATCGTAAATCATCAGGAGGCATTGCCTGATTCCTTCACGTCCTAACTAGGGTAGAGAGGGAGCTTGAGTTCTGATCATATGTATGTCGTTGGGCTATACGACTTTGTCCAGGTTGTCCTGTCCCTGTGTCTGCCGCTCATGAGTGACCTTTGAATCTTTGAAACAAGAATAGTAATAAACACATTCTTTTTTCTTAGTTTCATCAGGTTAAAAAAAAAAAACCTAGTTTTATGATAGCTTTATGAATATATAAATCTACCTTACAACAACAGAAAATATGTAAGATTGTTTTTCTTTATTTCCATTACTTCAACCAAAGATGTAAACGTGTCAAAGGTGTACCAGTTTTTTATAGCTATATTTGTCTTCAATCTCTCCAGGGAAGCAAGTTTCACGCTGATATAATCCCGCTTATGCTTGGACTTCGTTTCTAAAGCTGCTTTGCTTACGCCATTTGGAAAATGTGTTAAGGTCAGCCTATTCCCCCTTGAAAATCAAATTGAATCTGTCATTCACATTGCAAGGCTAGAACGTAAGCTCGGATTACATATATATTTAGCTATTTATTCATTTATTTTCTGATTTGTTTATTTATTCATAGTGAATGGAGATAATGAAATAGAACCTGTCATTCGTGTTTCAGCGCTTTGAGGTCAGCGTGGGATTGTTTGTTCATTTGCATATTGTGTGTCTTTATTCACTTCTTTGTTTATTCAGTCTTTTTATCGTGGCGTGGCTATTTTCATTCAGGTGAGACTTGGAGGTCGAAAACAGACCGGAGAATCACCAAACGCTGCTTGTTCAGTATTTGATAACATTTTTGTGCAAATGAAAAACAACAAAATTCAGGCAAACGTATTTAGAAAATGCATTCTGAAAGAGTGAAATGTGGGCGAGCATTATAATTATGGTACTGGAAAACATGAAAGTAAAAATAGTTGTGTATAAGAAAAAAAAAAAAAACAAGTAAAAAAAGATCTGAGGAAAATCCCAAATATTGTGATATCCTGATGAACAAAAATAACATTTCAGTATTGGAATTGGAATAACAAATCCCAAAGGGTTAAAGACCATTGAGAGATGAATCCAAAAATTTCAAAAATATCGTAAATATATAGGAAACCAAATATAGAGAAAGGCTTCTATCACATTTTCATTCAGTTCCCGAAATGGATAGAGGAAATATGTCCCCAGACTTTCCTGGATGTCCAGATAGGACTAAATTACGAAGTGAGATGTAATACTTTTTTAAATTGTGGATAAATTATAAATAAAGTCACCTTTTCCATATTTGAGGGTCAAACCAACTATAATTTTCTTAAATGATAAATGAATAGCAGATCTTGAGTCTCGAAAATATTCACATTGGTAAACTCTGAAGCAAACCTCTCTCCACTCAAGCTAAGACCAGGCAGGGCAAGGCAATGGCTGCTGATGACTCAACAGGTAGACATATAAGCTCCCCTAAACCCATATCCTTAGCTCACAAGGATGGTGAGGTTGTAGACACTATAGGAAACTAGCAAGCTTGAGCGGGACTCGAACGTCCAGCAGATTGCCAGTCAGGGATAATTTGAAGTGTAACTACCAACAGTTGGATTAAATTGCATTATTGAAGAGAAAATATAATTAAATTAATAGGCCTCTTATTAGAATATCTATGTCAAGTTTATATGATTAACCTACGTGAGTTCTATAGTCAATTCTTTTTAGTGAATCAGATTTGCACCGACTCGCAGGGGTGCCCTTTTAGCTCGGAGAAGTATCCCGCTCGCTGATTGGTTGGACAAGATAATTCTAACCAGTCAGATAGCAGGAAACTTTTCTGAGCTAAAAGGGCACCGCTGCGAGTCAAGTGTAAATGCGTCTCATTAAAAAAAATTGAGTATAGTAGTTATGGTTTTAGTATCTATATTGAATATGATTAACTTAACCTCTTTCTTCTACACTAATTGAAAGCTCAGACGAATAACGATTAATCTATTCCGACAAGGCATCAAAGTTTTACATTGTTTTGACATATTGTGACCTTCAAGGATTATCATTCCTTGTAGATAAAATATCACGTCTAGAAAATTCCCCTAAAGCTAAAGTGTCACTAATTTACTTTTAGAGAATGGTATAAATTCCATAGAATCTCTTAACTTTAGATTTTCCATTGAACTAAAAAACCTCATACCTTATTTTCATTTTCATATTTTTTACAAGAATAAAGTAAAATACATTTCATGCTATTAACTTCTACAGTTACTTCTCATTTATTGATAATCATAATCATCATCACCATAACGATAATAATGATGATAATATCCATATAACGGTATGTATTAACTTTTGCTATTACGTCTCATTTATTGATAACTATCATCATAATCATCATCATCATCACGGGAATGATGATGATAACATCAACAATAATGACAGTAATTTTCTAAGAAAAATATTATTATTATTATTATTATTATTATTATTATTATTATTATTATTATTATTATTATTATTATTATTATTCAATGCAATACCCCTTGAAAACTATATAACGATATGCATAATTCTTTGAAATAAAAGCAGCGATTTCTATTTCTTTACATTTCATAAGCATCTTGTGCTATTGACATGTTTCTTGCTGATGCAACTTCTTCAGCAGCTGTTGTTTCAATCAACGTAACTTTACTATCTCTTAGTTTCTTATGTCCCAAATTCTCTTTCCTATTTAGAGACTGATCTGTTCTTGTATCCAATTGCCATTTAGATTCTGACATGTCGTTTTCTATAATTTCACATTTCAAAATCTTTTTTATTGTGTCTAATTACCTATTTAGATTTAACTACTTTTGTCCCTAATTCTTGTTTTTCTCTGCTCTGGTGCTGCTTTTGTTTAATAATAATAATAATAATAATAATAATAATAATAATAATAATAATAATAATAATATCATTATGCGTATCAATTATAAAAAATAATTTTGATAAATCATTTGGACTGGGATGGTCAAGATTTAAAGGTCGCTCATGAATGGCAGCGGCAAGGGACAGTGACAATGTCCTAGAGACAGGACAATGCCCCTAGAGACTGACCATATATACTGTACATATGATCAGCAACCAAACTCTTTCTCCACCCATGCTTGGACCAGGGAGGGTGAGGCAATGGCTGCTCATGATTCAACAAGTAGACATATAAGCTACCCCAAACTCCAATCATTAGTTCATAAGGATGGTGAGGTTGCAGACACTACGAGAAACTAACGAGCTTGAATGGAACTCGAACTGTCGTCTAACATATTGCCAGGCAAGGATAATTTAAAGTGTAACAACCTCAGTTGGACTAAAGTGCATTTTTGAAGATAAATATAATTGAATTAGTCTTTATATATCAGTGAATCTCATGCTCACCTGAACATTCGGGGAAGGGCATTGGATTATCGTCTGGAAGCCAAATGCCGTCGTAGGCGCAGAAGTAATCCTGGCGAGGCCTCATGGCAAAGGCATACCCGTCTCCGCAGGTGAGGGAGCAGAAGACGGCATCAGAGCTCTCGGTGCAATTAGCTGCTCCGTTGATTGGATCTACAGGTAATTGACAGGCATGTTCTGGAAGGTAGAAGATCCTAATTGCTAATGGCGTGCTTCCAGAAATATTCCCGACCTTAAATGACATCAAGATTATAACACGTATAAGATATATTTAAAATTTCTCTTCAATCGTCTTAATGATTATTAGTTTTAGATAAAGCTCTGATGAATAATAATTGCCCAGGACTTACTCTGAACTGTGATAGTGATGTTACACGATGCAACATTTCCAGCTTCATCTGAGGCCGTATATTCGACAGTCGTATCTCCTTGGGGAAATTGTCCAGGTTCCATTGATCGAGTTACCTTCAGAGAAAATACAGCAATATTTAATGGCAGGGTCAATGTATTTATAAGTCCTTTCATAATGTAGGAGATGCCGTTGGATTGTTCATCCTTCAAAACACTGAAACTTTAATGACAAGAGTTCTATTCAGTCTGTTGAAAAATTATTTTCATAAGGGTTTTTATTTTGGTAAGGAGCATTATCTATACTAGTTAGCAATCACCATATAGAATGAGGGGAAAGGCATGTAACTTCTCTAAATCCCTAAAATTACATACAGGAACTAAATTTTAATCTTTCATGTAGAAGTGAAGACCCTAATTAACCGTCCCAAAGCTAACTTTGCTTAATAATCCCCTAATGACTCCTAAATACGTTTTGCCTATTCCTATTTTGTTACGTACAAAACTGGTTTCTTATGTATTCATTGGTAAGAAATGCCTTTCATGAAAAGATTGGAGAGGACGCATTAGGCAACCGACCCGTTAATGTAAGGATAACTGTGGGAAAGAAGAAGATATAATTTATGCAATATCCATTTTAAAATCCTTTCCATCTTACCGCTGCAACAACGCCTGAGTTATCAGAGAAAATGGGTTCTTCCCAATAGACGTCGACTTGCTCGTCATAGGAAAGGAAGATTGGTGGCGAGTCGCACCAGTCCGTCTGGGGAGGTTCTTCATCTGTGATGAAGAAGAAGAAGAAGAAATAAGAGGTGAAGTGAAATGTAACTAATATTGAAATCACAAGATATAAATAAAAAAAAAAAAAATAGAATTTTTACCCATATTGAAATCATTATATACCAAGTGAAAAAAGAAGAATATTTACCAATATTGAAACCATTTGATACAAAGTGAACAAAAGAGAATTTTTACTAATATTGAAGTCATTAGATACAAGTAGGAAAAGGAGAATTTTTATATGAAATCCCTTGATGGAAAAGTTAAGCCGATTGATGAAAGAAAACTACAATTGAAGAACAGCAAGAAATCTGTTATTTACAATAATTATCTGTTATAAATAAAACGATGCTTGAATTGAAAATTTCAATTGGAAAATGAAAAAAGACGAATTACCATTAACAGTTACACCGAATTGGCAAGTTGCTGTATTGCCCATTAGATCCTTGGCAACGTAAGTGATGGTATGATTGCCAATTTTGAGTTTCATTGGTTTGGTCGTCGCAGGAACCGTGGTCAAGCTTATTTCACCTTTTGAATTGTCTGGAAAAAAAATAAGTGATAGAGTAGCTCCGGAAACCGTTGTATCGTAAATTTTCTATGCGTTATATATCCTTGACATAGGTTTACCACAGGGCTAGCAGCCCCAATTATTATTATAATAATAATAATAATTATTATTATTATTATTATTATTATTATTATTATTATTATTATTATTATTAGTGAAGCTACAACCATAGTTGGAAAACCAGGATGCTATGATCCCAACGGCTCCAACAGGGAAAAATAGCCCAGTGAGGAAAGGAAATAGGGAAATAAGTGAACTACAAGCGAAATAAAGAACGCTTGAAATAAAGTATCTTAAGAACAGTAACAACATTAAAATAGATCTTTCATAAATAAACTATAAATAGAGACACATGCCACCCTGTTAAACCTAGAAACATTCGCTGCAAGTTTGAACTTTTGATGTATTCATCTGAAGGACTGGTTAATGTTTAAAGTCCTATTTTGGGACTTTTGATATATAATGCTTATAAAGCTATCATTTTGACACGGAATTTACTTGCAGGATTTGTTAATAGAACATAGTCTGCCATCAAAATATTTGATTATCAGTGTTAGTTATTTTTACACAACAAATTGTCACTGAAAATATTTATCATCATTCAAAAAAGCTTATTTTTTTTTTTACCTTTAACAAAAGGTGGGTCCCAAGTCACTGATGCAAATGCTTCGTGGGGATCTGTTTTAGTGGTTATATTGCGTGGACACATGATTTTTGGTGGAGTAACATCTGAAAAGAAAAAAAAAATAGCTGACTTCATATAGGTTTGTGTGCAGAGATGTCCAGTAATGTTATTTTCATTACATATTCTAGGTTAAGTTATAAGAATATTGTATATATGTAGGTCTGCTCTCTCTCCTCCTGTTTTGGAATTTTACACTTTCATTCCTGACTTCTTCCTATTACTCTATTTCTATATCGAATGGGTAAAAGACAATCGTAATGTCAAGAACTCACTTAATTTTGCTTAAAACAATACATAAAAAAACGTAAAATACCATAATAATATGAATTGGCTTACCAATGCAACGAAAGCTTTTGTGTCCTTCAGACCAGACGCCGGGGTCTATACAGGTCGTTTTCGTAGGGCCGCTGATCTGATAACCACTTTGACAAGCGAATTCACACCGAGTTCCGTATTTGGATTTAGCTGTGGCGCAGGTTTGCGGCTTCACTAATCCGTGTTTCAGCTTTGGCAATGGTGGGCAAGATATTGCTGAAAGAAACAAAGGTTTAGATTGATGCGAATGACATAGATAAAAAAAAAGAACATGTCAACCTTTAACTCATTATGAGGAACATTATTATAATATCATGCTAGTAAAATAGCAGTTCAGTATTCTAGACAGATGGTGTAGTCTGGATCATAATGGGCCCTTTTTCAAGGATTTTGATATTGTTAATCTTCACTAGGAATTGAAAGAATCCCTTGTAATGATTGGTAATTAGAGGTTATCACCTTTGCAATAGGCTGGAATGCCGTCCCACATAGCTACCGGTAGGCAAGTTCTCTTCTTCGATCCGACGAGCTGATATCCAGGATCACACGTGAAATAACATTCTGTGTCTATGGTTGGGTGCGGTTTGGAGCAGATCATCGTGCCGTTGGCCGTTGTCTTTAATTCAGGACATGATTTCACTGTAAAAGAATATTTGTTGTCACAGAGCTCTTACCTTACAATTTAAGAGAATTGAACTGTTGAAGGAATGTGCGATCACAGAACATTTTGAAAATGTTATTATCGTAAAAGAGATTTTCTGGTTTAAGATAAATGTTGCTCATAATCAGGGGATAAGGTCAAACGATAGTGACATTTACCATATTATATTTAGCTAAGGATATGATATACAGTATACAAAAGAACGTTGGCGTACAGTAAGAGGTTTTTTTTTATAGAATAATATATTATTTTAGACTTTCCATGCGCTTTCAGTGCCAAAGAATAATGTGGTTATAACAAATTGTTTTCTTCAAGTGATATACATATTTTATCGCCAAATCGAATTATAGTCCTTAACTTGCGGAAAGTTTTCATTGTGAAAGAAAAGTTAGGTTGCATGACGTTATACATGTTTTCATTGTGGAAGTGAATTCTGAATTCAAAACTTTGTATTCAACTTACGACATGGTTTCATTCAGGGAGTAGATTCTGTTCTTTGGTAAACTAATTTTGTAAGCGCTCTTTAACCTTAATATTTTTAGATGAGTTCATGCTTAGGATAATTGAGATATTTTAATAAAAAATTAGGTTTTGTATATTCAAGTAAAAACAAAACAAAGAGAAAATAGTAAAGAAAAATGAAATATGTTCAGTTTTATTCCCGTGGTACAGGAACTCGTGATGCTTGAAAAGTGTGTTGAAGATAACGTACTTCGGTTATTCCGCATTATGCTACTTTTAAGTCGTTATTCTATTTGAAGTAAAGTTACCTAAGTATGGCGTATATATAGATCCATTAAATCCTATTCATTTATTATTTTTACTTTCTAAGCTATAACACTACACTGTTAAAAAACGTAATTTTGATCTGAAATTCCCCTTAAAATATACTGTTCTCTGCCGTATTCCAGAAAAAAATAGAACGTAATTTTACCTTATTTATTATCTTTTATGGGTTGGTGACCGTTATATAATTTTTTTAACGTCAATATATCCGTTTTTAAAAAGGGTAACATTTTTGGAATAAATGTTGCCAACCATTTACGGTTTATTTTTTTTTTTATTTACGGCACATTTTTTAACAGCATAGCTGTAAAAGCAAGATCCTACAATCCCAAGGGCTCCAAAAGGAAAAAAAAACTAGCCCAGCAAGGATATGAAATAAGGAAATAAATAAACTACATATGAAGAAATAAATAACTGACATAAAATATCTTACGATCATGAGCCCAGTGAGTAAAGGAAATAAGGAAATAAATAAACTACATGAAAAGAAATAAATGATATAAAATATCTTAAGATCATGAGCCCAGTGAGTGAAGGAAATAAAGAAATAAATGAAATACATGAAAAGAAATAAATCATATAAAATATCTTAAGATCATTAACAACGTCTAAAAATCTCACAATTGCAAAGCAACCGAACCTCGGTCTTTGAACTTACTGACGCAGACGGCATTGCCTCCGCTCCAAAGGCCGTTCTCTCCACAAAGCCGAATCGAGGAACCTTGCAGCGTGTATCCGGAATTACACCGAACACCGCAGGCAGCGTTAACGACGTTGTTACACGTGTTCCGGATGAAATATCCATTCTCGGGCGGTGCCAGAGCTGGACACTTCATGTCTGGGAGAAGTGGGAGGGAGATGAGAACATGCCGTGATTGAATCTGCTCGTAATTTGTTTTACACTTTACATTAGAGCATTCGTTCAACTTATGATATAATGATATATATTTATATATATATATATATATATATATATATATATATATATATATTAATATATATATATATATATATATATATATATATATATATATATATATATGTGTGTGTGTGTGTGTGTGTGTGTGTATATGTATATAAATATATATATATATATATATATATATATATATATATATATATATATATATATGTGCATATATATATAGATATATACTGCATATATATATATATATATATATATATATATATATATATTTATAGGATTTATATAAACATATATATATATATACACACACACATGTATATATATATACATATATATATATATATATATATATATATATATATATATATGTCTGTGTGTGTGACATGCATATGGGTGTGTTTACATAAATGATTAGCTTATGCTCATACAATTTATTTTGAAGATTCAGCTGTGTGATCTCCAATGCCAAGATCATAAAAATTTCTAAATATCTGAAATAATAGATAACACATTTATGTTAAAGTATATATATATATATATATATATATATATATATATATATATATATATATATATCAATAATCAGTCTTTCCTTATACATTTTCAAGAAGACTACAGTTACTATGGATACTGATCTCACATCAGAGATCTTAGAAAGACGTTTCTCAACGTTACGAAGCCGACCCTTCATAATCCACCTGGCTCACTTGGAATCACGGAAAGTGTCTTCTATAAACAAAAGTACTTCTTTCCTTTCAATAGATCTCAGTTGTTTGTGACAGTGAAAAGGACTATCGTGCGTTGCAATGGCTCGAGTGATTAAGTACTTTAGAAGCGTGATGTCTATCACAGGATTCAAATGCTCAGTCAAGTACCTTAATGATGCTGAGTTGATTGCTAAGATGAATTTTCCTTTATTCGGTCTAGATATAAATTTCAGTAAAGAAATGAGTATGTGATGGGGATACGAATAGTTTATGATTTATTTCTATATCGTCCCTCGAGAATTGCAAAAAATTCTGTTATTCTTATGAATTAAAATTGCATTAAAGAACACCATAAAGCTTTGAAAAAATAATAATCTCTATGTTATCTATAATAAACCCAAGAAATAGCATCTTGACAGATTTTAATGTTTACTTTATTATTCTAGTGACAATAACCTGGTCCATTGACATATACCTCTATTTTCAGTAAAAATTTGGATGTTAGGTGGTATAGAATTTATTTCAAACTTATTTACGTAAGAAAACGTTTAATCATTGTATTTTTAAATAGTTTTACCCCTTGTAGATCACTTATTCATTCATTTATGACAAGGCATAAATCTTGCTCACGTGTTAGTCCCTCTAACATAAAGACTAAACAATTAATGACAGTGTGATACGTGACAATTCCTTATATTTTCCACATGTAAACCTCGGTCATTCTTCCATGCCTGGCTCCACAACTAACACAGCATATGAAACATCGAACAAACTAGAACCTAATGCAACTCCATTACCAATTTATGGCTAAGTTAATAACATGATTTTTTTTTTTTTTTTGATAGCTCTGTGCTCAACTGAGGTCTTCATTCTCAGCAATAATGCAACTCTATTACCACTCTTTAGTAAAGTTCATAAATTATTTTTTTTTTTTTGATAGCTCTGTGCTCAACTGAGGCCTTCTTTCTCAGCAATAATGCAACTCTATTACCACTCTTTAGTAAAGTTCATAACTTGATCTTTTTTTTTTTTTGATGGCTCTGTGCTTAACTGAGGTCTTCTTTCTCAGCATTAATGAAACTCCATTACCACTCTTTAGTAAAGTTTATAACTGGATCTTTTTTTTCTTGGATAGATCTGTGCTCAACTGAGGTCATCCTTCCACGCAAACATGAAACTGAAGCCACTTACGGACGCACTCGTTGCCCACTTGCTTGTAACTTCTCTTGCAGTAGCACTGGGAGGCGTCAGTCGATCCCGGTTCACTCAT
Organism: Palaemon carinicauda; assembly: GCF_036898095.1. Taxonomy (NCBI): domain Eukaryota; kingdom Metazoa; phylum Arthropoda; class Malacostraca; order Decapoda; family Palaemonidae; genus Palaemon; species Palaemon carinicauda. The sequence continues at coordinate 171,418,528 of NC_090728.1, forward strand.
CATCTGAGGATCGGGGCACGGGATGCACGAGGATACGTCACCTGGGCCCTGGGTATCACGGTAGGTTCCTGCTGGGCACTCTGTTCAAAAAGTAGGGCAAAGTCAAAATTTGCGAAAGAAAATATGTCCCTAACCTGGTGATATATCCTGATTTATTTCACGTGTCTTATTGAAAAGCATATAGTCTTAGAAGTAATTTGCTCAAGAAATGTTAGTCAGGATGTTAAGGATATTTTTTTTTTTTTTTTTCTTTTTTTTTTTTTTTTTTTTTTTTTTTTTTTTTTTTTTTTTTTTACAAACCAGCTATGAATTAAAGGCTGATCATACAATTGACATAAAGGAAATTTGGACCAATATTATGCAGATAAACGAGTTAGCAGAGTGAATTCCATATTTGAAGAATTTATTCATTATTGTGATGATAAATCTTTTTTTTTTTTTTTTTCATTTTGATGACGAGGAACTTAAGCACCAGCGATGGAAATCGGTCAGATTACACACACAATCTTATAGATCTTTAACAAAGCTTGATCTAGAATGTAAAAATTAGGGGGAAAATTATACACACATAGAAAAAAAAAAAAACAGGCTTATAGATTATTCAAAAAAAAAAGAAAAAAAAAAAGTTTGCATTTCCGTATAAATGTTGGAAGGGTGATCAAAACAACCTTTATGCGAATATATCTAAATTAGAATTTGTAACAAAGAGATTCAGAGCCGTGTAAAACGAAGCGGAATGAGACAAAGAGTTTTTATCTACAATGCTGCTTCCATTAAATGGGGAGAGGGAAGCGAACGTAAATTGAGGTCACGATGGGTTTAAAACTTTAAAGCTTTAAAGATCACTCATGAATGGCAGAGGCAAGGGACAGTGACATTGCCCTAGCAAGCAGGACAATGCCCTAGAGACTGAGCAAGTGACCATATATCATATGATCAGCTCCCAAGCCCCCTCTCCACCAAAGCTAGGACCAGGGAGGGGCAGGCAATGGCTGTTGATGACTCAACAGATAGACCTATAGGCTCCACCAAAACCCCCAACCTTAGCTCACAAGGATATGGTAAGGTTGTAGACAATAAAGGCACTAATGAGTCTGAGTGGGACTCGAATTCCCGTCTGGCAAACACCAGGCAAAGACCTTACCAATCAGGCCACAACAACCCTAATGTTAAGGCCACAATATTAACTATTATAGAGTTTATGTTGCAAAAGACTAATAAAACTCAATAACTGAAAGATAAGATGATATAAATGTATGTAAAATTGCCAATAATAACGGGAATTATTATGGTATTATTCTTTAGTGATTACAAAATATGGGCTTGGAAAGTAACTAGAAAATATGATGAAGGTATAATCGAGAAAACCGAATGACACGATCACAAAAAGTTTCAAACTATTGAGAGAGCAAAGAATTGACTCAAAGTTTAAGAAGTTACAAAAAACAAAATCATGC
>NC_090728.1:171424984-171429984 GCF_036898095.1 Palaemon carinicauda
CACACACACATATATATATATATATATATATATATATATATATATATATATATATTTATATATATGTATATATATATATATGTATATATATATATATATATTTATATATATGTATATATATATATATATTTATATTTATCTATATATATATATATATATACATATATATATACATATATATATATATATATATATATATTTATATATAAATATATATATATATATATATATATATATATATATATATATATATATATATATATATCTCAGTAGATTACCAAAATACTCTTCATAGAACCCAAACAAGATACCACATATGGATACGTTACCTGAGCTTCGAGCATGGCACCTAATGTATACGTGCCTCCACCTGAGTATCTGATCTTTGGAAGTTCATTTTCCAAAAGGGTACATTTGTGGTTTTCTTGTGACGCCTGTGTCACATGATCAATGTGTCGGATGACCTGTAATCAATTATTTGTATTTAAAAAAGGAACAGTTTTATTCGTTAAATGTTATAGTAAAACTGAAGAAAAAGTTCCAGAGACTATAACAGTAAATGCAGCAGTTTGGCCAATTTTCATCACAACGTGGACAACTACAGATTGGTGATGGTGGGAGACTTTAGTCTGATCACTCACTGACTAGTAGAGCTTTTGCTGATCATGGCGATACGCAAACCCTTTCACCACATTAAGGTATCCCCACCCGGAAAGGTCAGTGAAATATAGTTCTAACTTAATTTCATAAAGAAACGGACGAACCAGTGGTACTCGAAAAATATTTGGTGGGTTTATTCTAACAATTATAAAAAGGATTTTTTAAAGCTTGATCTGGTTATGTTGGAAACAGGAACTAATTTAGTCTCTGGGAGTGGAGAGGAAAGCGTTGCTTTTGTTAAGCAAATTGAAAACAAATTCAAATTCAAATGTGGTTGTTATGCGCTACTTTGAACTTGAAAAAAAAAAAAAATTCTGAAAGGTTTCGCGCTCTACATAAACTTCGAAAAAGATCATTTTCGTTTACTTATTTTCACCTGTATAAGTTTCCTAACGAAACTCAGGATTGTAGATAATAGTTCTACCATAATAAGAAGATCATGGATGAATTTCAAGTAAGATGAAACCACAAAAAATTAACCCAATAAACAAAATAAAGAAAAGATAGTTATAACATTTCCCGATGACATTCACCAAAATATTGCATCTTGGTGCCTATACAAGTGTTAGCATTGAAGGAAATATATACAATAACAATTGTGACGTTACTTACCTTATTTTTACTAGAGAATGTGATGACAGCAACTCTTGTTTGGTTATAAGACACGGCGAAGTCAGCTAGCAACTTCTTGACAAATTTGATTTCGTTGAAGAAGTTTTCAGCACCAACTGACGCAGAGGCGTCGACTAGAAACACTAGCTCTATTCTTTGTTCAGGTACCTGTAACAAGAGGAGGATTTTAATAAATTAATGAAAAATGTAAAATGACAAAAAACAGAAAATAAGGAGCTAAGAATCACTTTACTACATAAGTATGACATATGATAAGTAAGCATGAGCTTAAATATTCATCCTTAGCTGGGTGGGAGTATATCGAAAGTTGGTATCATTATCATTATTATTATCATTATTATTATTGTACCAACCGTGTGTCACACAATATACACAATTGTACATAATTCCTATTGTATATATTGTGTGACACACGGTTGGTACATGGGTGTTCGAGTCACTCCGGGGTCACCAATGTGACGGGCCGAGAGAGGATGTGAACTCAGTCGTTTCCAATCTGCCTTTGAGTTCACATCCTCTCTCGGCCCGTCACATTATCATTATTATTATTATTATTATTATCATTATTGGAAAATTGATGTTTTTTCAAGGCCAAAACACAGTCGTACGTATACAACATAAAAAGTAAAATTTAAAAAAAAAAAACTAAATAATCTGCGAACCCCCATCTGTTGAAGTATGAAAACAAAGTCCTCTTGATTAACATTAAAAGTAGCACTGAATTAAAAACCAGTCATATAAGCTTCCTATTCAGAATATTATCATCACCAACATCATCTCCTACGCCTATTGACGCAAAGGGCCTCGGTCAGATTTCGCCAGTCGTCTCCATCTTGAGCTTTTAAATCAATGCTTCTCCATTTATAGTCCTAAGCCATGTAGGCCTTGCTCTTCTAGTCGTTTGTGGACCCTAGTTAAAAGTTTGGTGAACTAAGCTCTCTCAGGTAGTACGAAGAGCAGGACTAAACCATCTCCATCTACCCCTCACCATGATCTTATCCACATATGGCACTCAAGTAATCTCTCTTATAGTTTCATTTCTAATCCTGTCCTGCCATTCAACTCCCAATATTCTTCTGAGGGCTTTCTTCTCAAATTTACAAAATCTAAAAAATCTAGGATATTTTCCCAGAACACTGGAAATTGCAAGAGCATAGCAAGAATCTCGACCATTGTGAGAGCCAATCTGCAAACTAGGGAAGATGATTGCTTTCAATAATTATACGTTAATCAACAAGAATTTACATAATCATCTTTACGTAATGTAGTAATACAACCAATTCTCCAACAAATACAAAAGAATTATGTGCCTCTGAAATTAACTGGATTCATAATAAAGTGGAAAATACCATTAAGTTCACATAGCCACAATCAGCTAATTCCAGTTAGAGATTTTTAATTTTGTGTGTCCAAAAACCTATACTAGTCTATCTATCCCATATTCGAATGTAATATCTTAGTGGAAATCTTATTCATGAATATTTTAGACTCAAAAGTAAGTATATGCAAATGAAAGAGGCATGTCGTAGTGATGTCCTTTGTCTAGAATCTTCTAAATCTAGGTTTTATTCTTCTTTTTCCTTCACTCCTACCTCTTTGAATCATGGAGACGTTTTACCAAGCTATCTTTACCATTCATTCTTCCCATGGAAAGATTTCTGCTCAATGGTCTGATAACAATCCTACCGTTAAACTATGAACTCGGCCATTATATTTTTCTTGCCTTTCTTTCACTTTAAAACCACACTACGGTGAAAGGAAATGCCTTAAGTATAATATATATATATATATATATATATATATATATAAATTTATATATATATGTATATATATAGATAGATAGATAGATAAATAAATAGATTTTTACATGAACGTTTGGTTATCATTGCGACAATCAAACACTTTCACCAAGATACCCCCACTTAGAAAGGATATATATATATATATATATATATATATATATATATATATATATATATATATATATATATATAGAGAGAGAGAGAGAGAGAGAGAGAGAGAGAGAGAGAGAGAGAGAGAGAGAGAGAGAGAGAGAGAGAGAGAGAGAGAGAGAGCGTGTGCGTATTTCTGTATAAGACTTAGCAGCCTGAAAACGACAAGGGTAATGCTTGACGCCATCTCTCTATAGAAGAATAAATGCGTAAGGTAAAAGAGAGAGAGAGAGAGAGAGAGAGAGAGAGAGAGAGAGAGAGAGAGAGAGATTTACCTTGTATGTGTAAGCAAAATATTAGAAATAAGAAAAATATAGTTGCAATGAAGTTGTCGTGCAATTAACACAATATTGCATTCCTCTCGCAAAAGTATTTCTTGTATACCCAGCCATACAAGTTAATATTCTGCTGATTTTATTGCTCTTTTTACGCCAGATGTCGTCCTTTCAATTAGAAATGCCTAGATTTTTCCTTGTGAATTTATTCATGCTTATTTCTATGAGGATTCTTTCAAGCGACGGGAATAATTATTATGAGTCTTGGGTTGCACCCTTTACTCAGTATGCCAACAAGAGCTGCCTAATTATTCATCTTCATTGCGAATGTATTTCAGATAAAGATATTTTCTTTTTATATTCCCCGAGAGTCTGCAACACATCTCGCCTGAATCTTCCCACCTGAAACATATTTCATAACGGCAAAGTTCTATTTATAGATGGAAACACAGACATTTTGAAATACCTTATGACATGTTTGGAAAATACGTGTGGGGGGCCGCAAAGCTCCCTGTGTTGAAATAATAACGAGATGACGTCACTTTAAAATCGCATGGACACCTCAGCTAGAGCGCTCGGCTCTTCAAAGGACAGATCTTAAGTTTATTATCGCAAAAATAACAAAGATGGAAATATCTGCTTCAAGTCAAAAGAGGCTGATCACTTCACGTTCAGGGATTTCACAGAGATGATGCAAGACTATGAAGCATTTCTTTTTATTAGCTTCTATAAGCCAGAAAGTGTTTCCCACGTATTTTATCAAGACTTGGAATTTAGTTGTTGGGTCCATGTACGGTTGGATACATGAATTCCTGGCACACCTCGCTCTGAGGAAGTAGACCCTGTCACATACTCTCTGCTCGGCCATTTCTTGTGTTAAGCCCTGAACACCACCCCTGTCATTTCTCCTTACAATAGCTGTTAGGTTACCCGCTTCACAGTTAGGGTTTGACAGGGTTCTCTTCCTAAATTCCTGTGTCCAACTGTACCTCTCCCATCCCCCACCCTGGTCGCAATTCACCAAAGCCAACTCGCACCTAATTACACGATATATTGCTGAGTTAGCCAGAGAAATTAGGTAGCCCAAAAGGTACCTACTTTCTCCTGCACTCGTGGAAATCGAAACTGGGTTGTTCCCGTAGGCGAAGCACTGCCTAAATACCTCACGTAATGCACAGTAGGCTTTACTTCATGATCTTAACTGCTCTTGCTTTCTTTATCCTTCTACTTTATCGTTTTTTCCAGCTGCTTTTCTCCCATCTTGCTGTCCAACCTCTCAACTTTTATTTCATTGGGTGACTGTACCCATTCTCCCCCCCCCCCCCCCGACCCTACAGCACTTGGACACTGAATGGCCTTACAGCCCCTTTGTATACGGACCTTACTTTAGCTGTTTTTTTTTTTTTTTTTTTTTTTTTTTTTTTTTTTTTACATCGATATCAAACATAGACTGAGTCATACGCAACTCGTATGTAGTATT
>NC_090728.1:171437484-171439984 GCF_036898095.1 Palaemon carinicauda
ATCTATAGGTTTTCAACTTCCAAAGTAATCGACAGGCAAAATAGAATATCCTTTGCCTGGACCAAATTGAATTGATTTCTTTAGATGATACTACAAACAAGTTTAAAAGAAAAATGCATAAAACCTTCGCATTCACGAATATCTAAGCAAAAATTAATTAGTGCCCCACTGACCAGCCACTACCATCGATCCTGAGAAACAGGATAGTATTTTTCTGTTAGTTTTTAATCAAATTAGCCATTACTATAAAAGAAAATATAAAACATTTATTATTCTACGATATAGAGGTAATAGATATAATTGTCTATACTAAGCAAGGCTCGTTCATGAATCCTCTATGATTACAAATAAATATGTAGATGGGCACTCAGTAGAGCGCAGACCTCCGCCTGGGCAGTTTATTTCTCGACCTTTTGCTCGACCTTGACCTTGACCTTTGACCTTAGTATGTGTTGATTGGCGTTGATTTTCTTATACTCAAATATGAATCAAGTTTGAAGTCTCTGTGACAACGATGTCCCAAACTTGGGTATGATTGCGTGAATTGGAAATTTTGCGTGACCGTGACCTTAACCATTAACCTTGACCTTCTAAAATTTAATCCTTACCAGCTTTTTACATAATAGTTAATGCCTGCAAGTTTCATTAATCTACGATTAAAAGTGTGGCCAGGAAGTTGTTCACAAAAACACACACATGCACAAACAAACATACAAACACACAAATGGTGTGTAAAACATAACTTCCATCCAACTTCGTTGGCGGAGGTAATAATCTCGATAAGAAATGGGCATACGTTACTGACATGGAAAACTGATAAGTAAAATGTAAACAAATTTTATTTCTATAAGGAGAACTCTCTCTCTCTCTCTCTCTCTCTCTCTCTCTCTCTCTCTCTCTCTCTCTCTCTCTCTCTCTCTCTCTCTCCAAGCTACAAATAATCTCGTATATAAAGCATTCCATGCTCCTTCTCATGAGGAGAATTCTTTGCATTAAAGATCTGTTTACCTAAAACTTCTCAGACGCGCGTAGGAGGTTGACAAGTAGAATACTAGAGCAGTAAGTGCATTTGCGTTATAAAATGACGTGTGCGAGTAAACATAAGACCAATGTTAATTTATTTCAAGCTCTAGATATAAAATTACTTACTTTTTATGCTGGAGATCTTTAAAGTATTTCAACAATAAGATAATGAGGATTGGGAGATGATATGTATTGAAAAAAAAAAAAAAAAAAAAAAAAAAAACACTGCAATCAGTGGTCTATTTAAGTGTTGAGACAGCTGTTTTAGATATTTACTCGTTTCTAGATATCATTAAAGGTTTAGAGGTCACTCATAAATGCCAGAGGCAAGGGACAGCGACAGTGCCCTAGTAGGACAATGCCCTAGTGACTAACATATGATCAACGCCCAAGGACCCCTCTCCACCCCGGGTAGCAGGTTAGAACTATAGGATACCCCAAATCAACCATCCTTAACTCACAAGGATGTTTAAGAATGAAGACACTACAGGAAACTATCAAGCTTGAGCGGTCTCGAACACCAGTTCAGTAGATCGCTAGATAGGGATGTTTTTAATAACCACTAGTCCCCCGTATTATTATTGCGAATAATGTGATTAAGATAATGAGAGCATAGCAGTAATTGCCTATGCCTAGAACATAACTTTTTTTTTTCTTTTTTTTTTTGAAAATGAAAACCTAAGATGGTAAACATACACGTAGAAGCACTCCCTCTCGCCAGGGTATGAGTACTTCCCCTCACCACTACCCGAGGGACGTGGAGAGCTGAGCCTGACCGGATATATATATATATATATATATATATATATATATATATATATATATATATATATATATATATATATATATATGTGTGTGTGTATGTGTGTGCGTGTGTGTGTACCTATATATACTGTATACACACATATAGCAAGACAGTTGTTCTTCATCATATAAGGGAGATGCTAAGAATTCTTCCAGTTTCTATATGAAAAAACTATTTAGAAAATTTCATATCCACATAAAAGAAATGATATATTGAAATATTTGTACTAACTAGTAAAATTCCACCTCAGGTGATTAAGGCCAGTTTTCCCAAGCGGTCTTTTGCTAAACAGTTACGTGATTTGTTTAATCAACAAAATGTTGAAATGGTGCATGAAAGGCCAAGGATGCGAGGCATAATCACCCAAAACAAAGGTATGACTCAAGTGATTAACCGTTCAATTAACTTGTATATTGTCTGAAAATAGCAAGCATAGTTTTGTTTCTCATCTAGGAAGGCACAAAAACATCAAATTCGTATTGCACAGGAATGTTATCAAACACCAGCGTGTGACCTTTCAAAATATTGTTTTTTCCTCTGGAAATGAAATTCATAACAATCAGACCAAACAATTGAGCAATTGTTTCCCGACCTTGGATGTCAGAAGGTCTAGAATGGGGCTCATTATTGGCATTTTCTTTTTCTTCAGCCTCATCAGTAATACAAAACATT
>NC_090728.1:171459984-171477484 GCF_036898095.1 Palaemon carinicauda
CAATTGTAGTTGATTATTTATGACCATCTTTATTTGTTACATATTTGCTTTTGGCAAAAGGATTTGATTTTTATAGATTTTATATATAAGAGAACTGGCAAGTCTCAATATTTCTCAGCAAAGTTCGTTATCTTAGACATCAAGAGATGTAAATTGTCGTAACTGTCGCGAGGTAGTTCTTGGCTTATTCCATTAATCCGTAAACTCTGGTGTAATGCAATTCCAAATGATCCTGATTATGAATCTAAACTCAAAACGTAATTACTGCTGGTCTTATTTAGATAATAGGGTACATGGTAACCTTTCATATCTTGTAGCATTCTGATTTTCAGACTAGCGTTGCAGTTTGCTTTATAACTATTACAACAACAACAACAAAAACAACAACAAAAAACAACAACAACAATAATAATAATAATAATAATAATAATAATAATAATAATAATGATGATGTTTGACCACAGCCCTGAACTATGTACGAATTAAGAAAAAGAAAGAGAATTATTAGAGTATACATATCCTCTTACACGAATGGGAATATCCGAAGTAATTAAGGAAATAATATCATATAAAAAGATCCCTTAAGAGAAATAGTGAAAATATCTTACAGATTAAGAGCAGCTAAGGCAACGATAACTTTCAAAAAATAATGAAAATAAATTGAAAACATTTCCTCTAAACGAGAGAAGTGAAACATGAAGAAATATCTAGAGGGGTACTCAGGAAAGAGCATGCCTCCGCCAGGCCAAACATTCTTATTTTGTTCTTAATTCCACTGTATACTTGTACTTCGATGTATTTTATTCAAAGTTTAATGGATTTTTCGTTTGATAATACCCCACGTGTCCACCAAATTCAGTTGAAATTGGTTCAATAGATTTTGCGTTGTTGTTCACAAACAAAAATAAACCAACAAAATATTTGCGGTTTACTTAACATTAAGATTATTTTCAAACTACTGCTGCGTGCATGTACTTTAATGTACTTCATCCAAAATATTAGAGATTCATCCTGGGCTCATACCCAACATGACTACCGAGTTTGGTCAAAATCAGTACTGTGGTTTTTGTGTAAATTTGCTCACAAAAAAAAAAAAAAAAAAAAAAAAACTAAGAAACAGACGACAGAATTTTATCAGTAGGTGGATTCCTGCATTGAAATTAGAAAAAGGTCAATTTTCAACTTTGAGCCTCTTGTTGCCTGCAAATTATCACGTATATTCTATATAGGCAAAATGATACCTTTTTGTATAACTGATTGGAATCGATGACTTACAACGGGAATATCTTTGAAGGGGAATTATTTAATAAAAACCCATTTCTTTTCTGAGTGACTCACCTTGTCGAAGGTCAAGCGATCTGAAGATGCTGTTGATATCTATTTGTATTTGATGTACTTCTTAATTAAAGTATTTTGTTTATGATAATTCATCTTTTAGTAATTTTGGTTTGAAATTGATTTCGGGTTATTATACCACATCTGTAACATATCAAGAATGAGAGATACAGATCCTTGCAAATTCTCTCTCTCTCTCTCTCTCTCTCTCTCTCTCTCTCTCTCTCTCTCTCTCTCTCTCTCTCTCTCTCTCTCTCTCTCTCTCTCTTATATATATATATATATATATATATATATATATATATATATATATATATATACGTGTAAGTATGTAAATATATACATATGTGTGTATATATATTTAATTGGATATATGAATATATATATATATATATATATATATATATATATATATATATATAAAGAGAGAGAGAGAGAGAGAGAGAGAGAGAGAGAGAGAGAGAGAGACGAATTCCTTGTAACTGTTAATTCAATTTGTGGTTATGGTAATAGTCAATTTTATATTATACCGTATAAAACAAAATATAAAGGGATATTATTCCTAAAGAAATCACGACAGCTTCTTTTAATTTGCTTTCGTCAGTCCAATTATTAATTACCCTCAATCTCTTTCCTATCGAGAGTGATGATTCCATGAATCTTTAAATCAATGCTAGAGGGACATAAGTGATGGGATGTATAGAGTAGGAGTTTTCTTCGTTCGTTTTATGTGTTATTATTATTATTATTATTATTATTATTATTATTATTATTATTATTACTATCCAAGCTACAACCCTAGTTGGAAAAGCAAGATGCTATAAGCCCAGGGGCCCCAATAGGGAAAAATAGCCCAGTGAGGAAAGGAAATAAGGAAATAAATAAATGAAGAGAACAAATTAACAATAAATCATTCTAAAAAAGGCAACAACGTCAAAACAGATATGTCATATATAAACTATTAACAACGTCAAAAATATATATATCATATATAAACTATAAAAACTTATGTCCGCCTGTTGAAGTCAGATGAACGCCCTTGGATGGTTAGTACTAATTTATAAGCAGGCTTGAAGAAAATATTTCCTCGAGGGAATATCTTATGAATATCTTATGAATGGTTACGCAGATGGGGTGAGATCTACCTCGCAGATGCCCGCCCTTTTTCATTTGTGATGGCTTACATTTTGACGGAAACCAATCAATCAATTTCTTTCTCTCTCTTTTTACCTCAGCAGGAACTAGCATCGCTCTAAAAGCATCTAATTATCTTATTCGCTGTCTAATTATACAGAGGTTTAAAGGTCTACAGGTTTAAATGTCCTCATGAATGGCATAGGCGCGGGACAGTGACAATGCCCTAGCAATAAAATGCCCTTGAGACTGACTATAGACACGTATGATCATCGCTGAAGCCCCTATCTACCCAAGCTATAGTCCATTTCTTTTAGCCAGGCAGATTTGCACCGACTCGCAACGGTGCCCTTTTAGCTCGGAAAAGTTTCCTGATCGCTGATTGGTTAGAATTATCTTGTCCAACCAATCAGCGATCAGGACACTTTTCCGAGCTAAAAGGGCACCGCTGCGAGTCGGTGCAAATATGCCTGGCTAAAAAAATGGACTATAGGACCAGGGAAGGCCAACCAATGACTGCTGATACCTCGGCAGTTAGACCTACACGCTCCCCCAAGCACCCCATCACTAGCTTACAAAGATGGTAAGATTACAGACACTACAAGAAACTATCTAGTTTAAGCGGAACTCGAACCCCAGTCTGATTGATCGCCAGCCAGGGACGTTTCCAATAGGTTACCACAACCCTGGATATTAGGAAAAGTAGCCTTAACTATCTTTATTCCAATCTCAACTTTACGATTAGAATGCAGTTGCTCTTCGTTGTGAGAGTTACTTCTGTTGTTGTTTAGATCGAAGGGGGGGGGGGGAAGGGGCCGTTAAGCGGGTTGTGGTTGTTGTAGGCGGGTAGAATGGGATTCGACATAGTTTGTGGATACATTTATTTAGACATTCCTTAGACACAACTGTCTCAGATTTCTTAAGAGGAATGGATGGGTAAACGAATTATGGGAATCATTAGAGGAAAATGCACTTCCTCAAGTAACCAAGCTTAAGGGTATTTTTTGTGTGACATTTAAAGACCGTAATACAGCAAAAGTAATTCTTTTAATGTAAATGAGTAATCTATTTGGAATCTGATAATAGAATAAGTTATATCAATGCCTCGGTTTAAGTCGTGCTTTTATTGAAATTTGATACAAACAACTTTTATCCTTCCTTGCTCAGGACAGAATTACGTGATCCACGTTAGCGGAAATCTATTATTACTGAAGTGTTTATTTGTCGATTTATCATTGGTTATATAAAATGGGTGTTTTAATGTAATTAAACAATGATTACTTTTAAAAATTAATCATAATTGCTCGTTACAAATAACCATGTCAAGTCCTGATGTTTCTTATAGTTTTTCTTTTTCCATTCTCTGTAGAAAATTGATGGCTAATTATGTCATAGAAATCTATTCTCTTTTGATTCAAATAACTTAATTACTTATACCCCTCTGCAAAGTGCATCTCAAATGACTGGACGCTAGCCTGCCTTGGCGATACTTTTAATTAAATATATCAATAATATTGATCGTAGAAGGAATTTGAAGTGTTTCATGATACATAACAGGTGCTTTTAGTTGACAGCCGAGATGAGTAAGGTCAGCCCAGGGTCATAATTATTAATTTAGGCAGATATTAACACCAAGGTCAGTCGTTACCTCATACGAATTGATTAAATTTCTGCCACAGAAGAAGAAAGAAAGAAATTTCAGGGAAACATAAGTAAATCGGAACATTAATCAGAAGAAATATTAGAATGATATAAGATTTTTCACAGGTTGAAAGAATGTATTAATTCCTGATAAAAAAAGATAATAAAAAAAGTGTAAGAACTCAATGTACAGTTGGACACAGGAATTCCTGGCGAGTAACCAAAGGGTGTGAAAGGGTATATTTCTCAGAAGAGGTGTGCCAGAAATGCCTGTGTCCAACTGTACATAAAGCCTTCATACTTTTAGTTTCCATTGTACATAAGGGAAAAATAAGAAATATATATATTTACTAGTGAAAATAAGTGAAAGTAACAGCAAATATATTGCATGTTGGGAGTTGCCTATCTCTGACATGGCACTGAGACTTCAAAGAGGTCCCTTATTTTCTTAAGGATGCTTGCATAAGGATGTTTATATTCGGATTTGAAAGGTAACGCCAATAACTTAGGATCTCCAATCCTTAATTTACTCAAATGGAAATATAAAAAAAAGACATTTTATTATTTCGTGGCAATAAAAAAACACTGAATGAGAGAGTCCTGGTGAGAGACAATTTGTACCTCGACGCGTTTGGAAATCCATTCGCTCCCCAGAATGTGACAATGGGAAATTTACAATAAAAATTGCGAAAGGGAATAGAAGTGGCAGATAAATGTCAAAAAACCTTTGAAGTTCCGTTGGTAGACAGAGAAATAGATAAAACTCCCCCTTTTCAATTCCGAGAAAATAAAGGCAAACATGAGTGAGGAGATAAAGGAAACATCATGAAATTTTATACTATTTCAGTTGTGTGTGAAATTTTGAGAAAAAAAAATGGTTTCTAAACATTGAAATAGAAGAAAATTTCTGGATATCTTATTTATTTTCTCACTTATGTTTACATTTGTAGTGTTTATTTACATATCGATTTCAAATATAATTTACGAAAGTTAATCTTCATAAGCTTGAGTGTTAGTTGAAAATGGATGTAATTTTTCGTAGTCAAGGTAACAATGGGAACATCAATAAATCATATCAATAAAAAAGTATGATTTAACCTTCACAAATTCAAAAGACATGACGCACATAAACTAACAAATTTAAATTATTCATATAATTTAAAATCAAAACCATTCACTTATATCCTTTTATCATGAAAATGGGCAGCAGAACAAAAGCATCGTATTTGTTTAATCTATTCACATTCGTACTCTTCCTTTCCTCTGAGCAATCCACACACACTCTCAAAGGTTTCTTCTGAAATAGCTCTTAAGGAAATGTAGACAAAGAGAAGCGGACGTTTACCCGGAACAAAAGTGAGGTTGCTTTTGAAATAAGAGTGCCGTTAGGATGATAATGGTCTTTGAATCATAATTAGCTTTTTAGGAATTTAGGTGATATATATATATATATATATGTATATATATATATAAATATATATATATATATATATATATATATATATATATTATCTATATGTACGTACAGTATATATACATATATAAAAATAATATATATGTGTATATATATTATTTATATATATGTACAGTATGTATGCATATATATAAATAATATATATGTGTATATATATATTATTTATATATATGTACAGTATATATACATATATATATATATATATATATATAAATAATATATATATATATATATATATATATATATATATATGTATATATATATATATATATATATATATATATATATATATATATATTATTTATATATATATACGAATGTGTGTTATGTACATTTATAAATAAACACATATATACACATACATACATGAACATGCACACACACAACACCACCAACAACAAAAGCCACTTCTGGTCTACTCCAGGACAAAGGCCTCAGAATTGACAATCCATGTCTGGGGTTGGCCGGAGGCTTTCGTCTGATCGCTCAAATCAAACCAACATAATATGGGTGGCCATAACTAGCATAGCTTTGTTGAACATGGCGATAAGGAAAACCTTTTCACTACGTTAAGGTCTCTACATACAAACACACACGCACACTCACAGACATATATATATATATATATATATATATATATATATATATATATATATATATATATATACATATATATATATGTATATATATATATATATATATATATATATTATAATTTGTGTACTAATATATAATGTCTCTGTCAACATACAAATAATTAAATATACTTAACTAGTCTAAGAGACCATTATGAATTGGATAGATGTCCGATAGTATATCCTTGAAGGACATTGATAAGATATTTAATTTGATAATAATGTTTTGATTATTAACTACAGCCATCTCTATCCATTGGGGTTTAACAAATATTTTAGTAAAAATTTTACTATTTATCAACATGCTTCGTTCAAAAATAATTCCAACTGTTAATCTTCCCATGTTTATATATATATATATATATATATATATATATATGTATATATATATATATATATATATATATACATATATATATATATATATATATATATATATATATATATAGAGAGAGAGAGAGAGAGAGAGAGAGAGAGAGAGAGAGAGAGAACAAAAAATCTATGTAACGTAGCACTGTCAAAGATATGCTCTTATTATATGTCATTAATGTTTCTTTGCAGAAGACGAATTAATTCTGTCTTATGAAATATAATCTATATAATTTTAAAGATGACTTAATTATCGGTTATTTGCTATTCTTGCTTGGATTAAAGCCATCTGAGAGAGAGAGAGAGAGAGAGAGAGAGAGAGAGAGAGAGAGAGAGAGAGAGAGAGAGAGAGAGAGAGAGAGGGAGAGGCCACATTGGTATATAGCTCACTTAAATTCCCATTTTCAATTAGTCATTACTCTCTCTGAAAAGAAGTAAACACTAATTTCCCATTTTCCTTTAAAGGCCGCTCATGAATCGCAAGGGCAAGGGACAGTGACATTACCCTATGAAGCAGGACAGTGCCATAGAGACTGATCATATATACATATGATCAGCACCCAAGCTCCCTCCCCACCAAGCTAGGACCAAGGAGGGCCAGGCAATGGCTGCTGATGACTCAGCAGATAGACCTATAGGCTCCCTAGACCCTTCATCCTTGGCTCACAAGGTTGGTGAGCTTGCAGCGACCAAAGAAACTAAAGTGTTTGAACGGGATTCGAACCCCAGTCCGGCGTTCACCAATCAGGGACGTTATCACAACGGCCACCATAATAATATTAATAACTTTCCTTATAAAGAGGATATTGGTAAATTCCCATTTGCCTTCAGTCATAACTTTGTTCATAGAGAAGAAAATGGTAAATGTAAACCTCACTATCTCTACTATTTAAGGAAACCACCTCAGTGTGATGTCTTTTCTTAAACCGCTCCCAGTGCCCTGAGGGAGAATAACTCTTTAGCAGGAGTACTCGGCACAACAAACAAGAAACAACCAAATGCAAGTCACGTTTTCTGCATTATGATTAGCTTTGGACGGGGAAGAACATTTTTTTTTTATAAGGCACATCTTCAATTAAAGTACTTAGCCTCTCTCTCTCTCTCTCTCTCTCTCTCTCTCTCTCTCTCTCTCTCTCTCTCTCTCTCTCTCTCTTTATATATATATATATATATATATATATATATATATATACATATATATATATATATATATATATATATATATATATATATATATATATATAGAGAGAGAGAGAGAGAGAGAGAGAGAGAGAGAGAGAGAGAGAGAGAGAGAGAGAGATTATTTCCAGACAAAACGTTAACTACTACTACTGTACTACTGTACTACTACTACTACTACTACTACTACTACTACTAATAATAATAATAATAATAATAACAACAACAACTGGTATTCCACTCTTATGATGTCATTAAGAGATTGTTCTCATGATCTGTTATTGTTTATCTTCTAAAAGCTGACGTAAGCTCGAGGAGTTATTTTTTTCTTTATCTGCAAGCTGTGTACCATGCATAGTCATGCTCAGGGACATACCCCGTGCCCCAGTGCCTGGGTACAGACAAACAATCACGCGATCGAATGTATGACACTCGAAGCACGAAACGCGGGGACAAAGTATCTTCGTCTTATCTGGCGAAAAAAAGCATACCTGGTCTTGTCATTGATAGAAATGAAGTATAAGATATCTGATGCCCAAAAATGACGGATAGATATTTAGATAGATATGTACAAACACACGCACATGCAAAAGCACACAGATTCAGTCCTTCCCACATCTCCCCATTTCATCTCGGAGTGGCCCTTCTCACCAAGGTATGACTACTCCCTTTCGCTCATACCAGGGGTAATGGGAGAGACCAAGTGGTTACACGTTTGGCAATGTTACTGAGCGTAATTGGAAATTGAATATATATATATATGTATATATATATATATATATATATATATATATATATATATATATATATATACATATATATATATACAGTATATATATATATATATATATATATATATACTGTATATATACATATATATACTGTATAGCTATATATATATATATATATATATATATATATATATATATATATATATATACTGTATATATATATATATATATATATATATATATATATATATATATATATGTATGCATGTATGTACAGTATGTATGTATAGCCAGACACTATCTTGTTGTTTATTGTATAGGAGAAACTAGCCAAGCTAAACCCTAGTTGAAAAAGTAAAAAAAATTACAAGCCCAAGGCTCCAAATGGGAAAGCAGCCCAGTGCCGAAAAGTAATACATAGGTAACTAATAAACTATAAATGAAAAATTATAGATAATTATAAAATACCTCAAGATCAGTATCAGCGTTAAATAGATAAAACATATATTAACTGAAACGAGTGATATCAAATTATTCAAAAGAAAAGTATTTGCAACAACTTTAAACTTCTAAGTCTCACCCATTCAACTACCAGTTTAAGAAGTTGATCCCACAATCTGGTCACTTATAGAATACCGTTTAGTATCGTGCTTTGTGATGGAGAATCTATATGATGCATCTCAAGCTGCAGATGTTCATTCTCGGTTCACTAATAGAAATATATTTGTAGCAGTGGCTAATATTTAGTTTTTCTTTTACTCTACACACAGAAGGGGAAAAGAAGCTTTAGCTGGAATATATGTAAAATCAGTTTATAAAAATCTCCCGCCAGATAACAAAGGAAAAAAGAGTAAATCAACGTACAGTGCGAGTGAATGAGAGGGGTTGAAGCTACAGAAATAAATAGTTTGAGCAGTAGTTACAGAAGACAAAACCTCAGTGTATATGAAAAGACTGATAAGTGTTTTGATATGGAATGCTTATGTGCAGAAATGAGAGGACATTGGTTTCTTAAAGTTTGCTAACTTTAGGTTCTGGATTGAAAAGAAGAAATACGTTTAAGTTTGAGGTAAATGGTGTTGTGTGATGGGCTTTCCTTGAAGGTGTACAGAGCTGATAATGTAGAAACATTCTGTATAGTGTTTATTCCTTTATAATGTTCTCTTTTCTCCTTTGAAGGGTAATTAATGGGTTGATATGAACATGAAACGTTCTCACGCGCCCACAAACACACATTCACACACACGTGCGCGCGCTCGCACACACACATATATATTTATATACATATATATATATATATGTATGTATACTTCTATATACAAATATATATATATTTATATATATGTATATGTATATATATATATTTATTTAACATATACATGTATATTTGTATATATGTTCATATGTGTGTATATTTGTTATACACATATATATATATATATATATATATATATATATATATATATATATATATATATATGTTTATTTATACATATACATGTATATTTGTATATATGTTTATATGTGTGTATATTTGTTATACATATATATGGATATATATATGTATATATATATATATATATATATATATATATGTGTGTGTGTGTGTGTGTGTTTGTGTATGATAATTTTATCACCAACACTCATGATTTTCATTTACTCAAGTAAGCCAAAAATACCTCTTGATATCGAATTCGCTTTCGTTCTGCCTCGGGATCAAAGGCCTCAGGGGAAATTTCTCTTTGATAAGAATTTCTGCTCGTCCAGATATATATATATATATATATATATATATATATATATATATGTATATATACATATATATATTCATATATATATGTATACTGTATAAATATATATATATATATATATATATATATATATATATATATATATACAGTATATGTACATATATATGTATATATATGTATATATATATATGTATATATGTATGTGTGTATATATATGTATTTATATGTATATATATATATATATATATATATATATATATATATATATATATATATATATATATATATATAGCTATTATATATGCTTGTGTATGCATAAACTACATAAAGGATTCGAACGATGTACTTGACGAATACAGTATATGGTAGCACTCTCTTTCTACCTCAAAGCTACTGCTGTATTCTGTCCCTGGTTTTGTTGTCGATGTCAGCCATAAACATGACTATTTTCAAGCGCCAAGTCTTATCTTTCCGTAGGTGAGATTTACTATTTTGTCTCTTACTGTTTCTTTTTTCCCGACTGTTTTCTTTGTTTGCATTAGGCACTAGCTAGACAAAGTCAGAGTCTTGTCTATTCCGCCGGCTTAAAGTTAGAAACATTATTATTGAGCTTTGTTCTATTACTGAGCTATGTTCTATTTCAGAGCTTTGTTCTATCACTGGACTTTGTTCTATTACTGAGCTTTGTTCTATTCCTGAACTGTGTTTCTTTACTGAGCTTTGTTCTATTGTTGAACTGTGTTCTATTACTGAGCTTTGTCCTATTGCTGAACTGTGTTCTATTACTGAGCTTTGTTCTATTGCTAAACTGTGTTCTTTTACTGAGCTTTGTTCTATTGCTGAACTGTGTTCTTTTACTGAGCTTTGTTCTATCACTGAACTGTGTTCTTTTACTGAGCTTTGTTCTATCCCTGAACTGTGTTCTATTACTGAGCTTTGTTCTATTGCTGAACTGTGTTCTTTTACTGAGCTTTGTTCTATTCATGAACTGTGTTTCTTTACTGAGCTTTGTTCTATTGCTGAACTGTGTTCTATTACTGAGCTTTGTTCTATTGCTGAACTGTGTTCTATTGCTGAACTGTGTTCTATTACTGAGCTTCGTTGTATTACTGAACTTTGTTCTATTACTGAGCTTCGTTCTATTACTGAACTGTGTTCTTTTACTGAGCTTTGTTCTATTGCTGAACTGTGTTCTTGTACTGAGCTTTATTCTTTCACTGAACTGTGTTCTTTTACTGAGCTTTGTTCTATTGCTGAACTTTGATCTATTACTGAGCTTTGTTCTAATACTGAACTTTGTTCTATTACTGAGCTTCGTTCTATTACAGAACTTTGATCTATAACTGAACTTTGTTCTCTTACTGATCTTTGTTCTTCTCGCAGATAGCAGGTTAAATACGTGAAAATAAATACCAAAGACTAAAAACTTAATCGAAATACCCCTAGGAGGAAGCAACGCATCAAATTTCAAAATATTTAATGTGAACTTCAGTTGAATAAGTTTTTTGCTCAACTCGTAAAATCCATTAGGGCTAAAGCCTTACACCCACGATTTTGGTAGCCATCCATTGTATAATATAACATGAAAAGGGTCTTGTGATTCGACTTTGAGATATACACTTTTAAAGGCTGTTTTCAAAGGTACCCGAAATTGTATTGAAGCAGATTTTTCTTTTCGATATTTTGTAACTTTATTTCCATTTCTTTAATTAACTTTTCAGGATCAAACATTTGATGTTCAAAAATCCTTCCTTTGTCATGATATACACCTAGATTTATCTCCCATTTCATTGAATCACTGGCTAATTAAGGAGACAATATGTAATGAAAATATGACTTACTTGTCTTAGACGCTCCACGTGATGTTTAAGAATCTCTCCGAGGACCTCCACTTTCGATTTGATAATTTCATTTTCCAGGTCGGGTCCTGGTTTGAGCTTCTTTTTGCCATAATTTAGGAAATCGCTGTACGGCGGTTTCTCTGTCTTGAAATCGGACGATAATGTTGCTGGCAAACATAGCACTAGTGCCAATGCAACCAGGAGGTAAAACCTGGACC
This sequence comes from Palaemon carinicauda, assembly GCF_036898095.1. Classification (NCBI taxonomy): domain Eukaryota; kingdom Metazoa; phylum Arthropoda; class Malacostraca; order Decapoda; family Palaemonidae; genus Palaemon; species Palaemon carinicauda. Next base: position 171,472,293 of record NC_090728.1, read on the forward strand.
CCTTAAGGTTAAGAGATACACACCTCGTATTTTGTGCCATTTTGAGGTGACACCGTTTTTATATGTTTAAGTATTCTTATCAGATTCGGATAAGTACTCTGATTTCTTTACATTTTAGACACACCAGCAAACTGTTTTGTTTTATTCAAAGTAAAACCTACCAGGACAAAGTTACATTTTGATTAGTAAAGAGGTCCTCATCACCATGTTTCAGTATGCATGCGATATAAAATCAGCACACCGGTCCTTATTAGAATTATCCCCCAAGAAAGATCAACAGCGGAATATTAGGAGTACAGTGTTACGGGTATCACACACAGCAGACTCAATGTAGCAGAGCTAAAACTCTCGCAAGACTGAGTCTAAGACTTGAAGTTGACTGACGAGTTAAGCGGGCAGCGAGTGCCCGAGAGCTTCCCCAAGGAGAGAAATGAAGAAGAAGAAGAAGAAGAAAAAGAAGAAGGGGGTGGTTTGGTGGACAAGGCCTGGGAGGAATGCCTCGCTTAGTCGTAGCATCGTCTCCACCTTATCCTTCCCTCTCCCTCGTCTTGGGTAACCTCTCGAATGCCCACCCAACCTAACACAAAGAATCCCTTTGTATGGGACACTTGAAGAGTTAGAGTACCGTCGGGAATAAACAAACTCGTGCTCATTCGGCATGGTTAAGAACATTAAGTAAATAAACAGGGCTTAAATTAAGTCCTTACAAGGCATCAGTAGTTTGATGTGAAGTTTTGCATTGAAAAAAATTAGATCGAGATAAAGAAGCGTTTGTTGTGTATGGCTGTATGTGCAGGGGGCTTATCATCAAAATGACGATGTTAATAATAATCAAGGAGACAAGTAAGAAGCTCATGTTTTGTTTGCCGAACAGGACGTATTTAATAACATCATGCGCAAGTAAACTGATTAATAACAGTTCTGGCAAAGGATCAGTTTTCATGGATATAGAGCATGACGATTTCTGAAGTTCTGTGAACATTTTATAATTATTCATTAATCAGATTACCACAATATTCACATCAACGTTTAGGAAATTAATTTTATATTTGAGTGAACTTAATAGGATAATATTTTGTTGATACTATGATATATAAAATATAGGCTACAAAATAACAATTAATGTCAATACTTTTTAGAATCGATAATGATTAAGTGCAAAGTGATATGATGCCTTTTTTTGTTGGATTATTAACTTTTAGAAAATCATGGCAACATTAAAGTTTATGAAAGAAGTAGCTCACATGACCATGGTATACTAAATCATAGCTGATTATAAGGAACCGAAGTTAATCCTTTCAGTTTGTCGCTATAAAGAAAAACATTTTCTTCTCTCCTTTCTCTTGTGTGAGACGGGATTATGTAGGTGGCGCTTTAGAACTTCCTATCATATTGTCAATTAGGATTTTCTATCTTCGAAATCGTCGAAATTATGAATTTTGGAAATAATTTAGTTTTTTTCGATACAGCTCTTATGACCCGACTGATTCCTGAAAGAATCTCTCTCTCTCTCTCTCTCTCTCTCTCTCTCTCTCTCTCTCTCTCTCTCTCTCTCTCTTTATATATATATATATATATATATATATATATATATATATATATATATATATATATATATATAAACAAAAAAAAATACTCATACAGGCACCCAGACTTAGCTTGTAAACCCTGCCTAGTTACCTGTCCACACTATTTCTACCATATCAAAACATCTCACTTTTTTTCTCATCTACTTATTACATCTCTCAGTTCTTCACCAACTCTATTGCTTTCTTGAAGTCCTCAAGATCTCTTGGCCAACCATTGTTAAACTTTCACTATCTATCATCACTGCCTCTTAGACCTTTAGCAATAAATATATTTTAAAATTATTCACTCCTATAACCAAGGACTACATTTTCTTTGGACAGAATGACTCTATTGGCATCCTATATTCTGAAGTAGATTAAATTTGTTCAGTAGCCTTTACTTCTATGTTAATTTTCATACTCGGCAATGTTTTTGTTCCCTTCCTTATCTTACTATACACTTGGTTTCTCTCTCACTTTGATGTTAATTACCTTATCTCTCCTCATGCATGATTGCATTTGATCCTTTCCTCTGTCATACAACTTTACCACGTTAGAGAATTGCCTTTCTTTTACTTGACCTTTTGTTTCCTTATCCCCCCACCCAATGTTTTCATTTCTTCTTCCTTTCCTCTACCCCGACATTCATTACACAACTCGCGGTCTATGTTAATTCATTATGGAATTTCACCCCTAAGCTTTATCACTAAACCACAGTTTACCTATTTTTTCTTCTTATACGCTCTTCTCCCTTTCTTATTTTTCACCTCACATGTCTTAAATGTATTTGTAGTAAAATATTTACTATATTAATCCCTTTTCTAAGGATTTAAACTGACTCCCTTATTTTGGTGAAGAGAGGGTGCTCATTCATAAAGGCATATAACTAGCAATCTCTTCTCTCCAAACGACGATGGGATGAGAAAATCAACATTCATATTTTCCTAAGATGATGTACGAAGTGTAGGTCTAGAGTAGAAATCCCTGGAAAGCGGAGAGATCACAGAATTCCAAAGATATGGCGACCCTCTATTTTCGAATAATACAAGGTAGTCATAAAAACACGTCCATTGTTCTCTAGTCTTGGGTAGTGCCATAGCCTCTGCACCATGGTTTTCCACTGTCGTGGGTTAGAGATCTATTTCTTGAGGGTACACTCAGATACACTATGCTATCTTGTTTCTCTTCTTATTGTTATTTTGAAGTGTTTATCCTCTTGTTATTTTCAAGTTTTTATAGTTTATATATGAAAGATTTATTTTGATATTATTATTGTTCTTGAACTTCTCTTGTAGTTTTTTCCTTATTTTCTGTCCTCACTGAGCTATTTTCCTTGTTGGACCCCTTGGGCTTATAGCATCCTGCTTTTACAACTAGGGTTGTAGCTTAGCAAGTAATAATAACAATAATAATAATAATAATAATAATAATAATAATAATAATAATAATATCGTGGTAGGAGACCCTCTTTTAGGCAGGTTGAGTTAAAAGTAATGGCTGCATCGGCAGAGTTTATTTTCTTATCCAATTTTTCTATTTTCCGGATAACTCTCTTCTCTAGAGCGCTGCAATCAGCCAGCAGACTTGAAAAATTCATCAGTCGGGTGAATGACAAAATCGGGAAGACTTTTCAAGTATATTCTCACAAAATACAAGTAAAACTTTTGGTACAAAATAGTAAAAACTACGACGCGTTTCGAGGATAAGTCCTTCCTCTTCTTCAGGTAGAGAGTGAGGTGGATGCTGCAGTCGGGTGGTATTTATACCCAGGATCAGGATTACAAGTGAAAGGGCTGGAATTTTCATTGGTTTTCATTGGTTGATCGGAGCTGATATGGTATGGTGCCTGATGTACGATGATCTCGGCCAGGAATACCAGTCTGTGACGTCATCGGGGGACCTGAGTTTTGATTGGCTGAGGCGTGCTCTGAGCCAGCCAGGCTGCTCTCCCGCTCAGAAAAGTGTCCCACGTGGCTGAGATCATTTCCTACTTCGGTGTCAAAATTCGGGTTTCTTGATGTATCAATACGACGGCTTGATGGTAACAAAAACATCTCTTGGGTCGTATTAAGGGTGGGTTTATCTCGCTGTATCAGTAGAGCTTCTTGGATGCGTAGACGTCGACCATCTGGGGCGCTACCAATAATCTTGGTGTTACTGACAATATCAGCTCGACAAATAGGGGTGTTATGTCTTTGTAGGGCATGATTCTTTATAGCCCCTTGCTGTACGTGGCAAGAAATTCTCTTGGAAAGACGCATAGTTGTCATGCCAATATAATTTCCGGGACAACCACGGATAGGGCATTGATATGCATAGACAACATTCGTCTTCTTTAAGAAATCCTGTTCTGGGGGCGCTGGGTTATTCCTCATAATAAGGCTTTTCGTCTTGGCCGTTTGGTAATATATAATGAAGTCCAATTTCTGGGTGTCTTCAGTAGGGGATACATTATTCTTGATGATTTCTTTCATTGCCTTCTCGTCTTGCAGGTAATTCGGATGCATATGTCCTTTGTAAAATAGCTTGATGTTATTGCTACTGTCGATTCTCTCGGCGGGGTTGGGTTCGTACCACTTGTCTACTGCTTTCCTGACTTCCTTTTGGACGTGCTTATTGGAGAATCCATTGTTGACAAGTACTTGGGATATTCGGTCCAGTTCCTTGTGTGTGTCGCACCAGGTGGAACAGTGCGACATGGCCCTCCTGACGTAAGCCTTGATGGTAGAACTCTTATATCGGGTGGGGCACTCACTGTCTCCATTCAAGCACATGCCTAGGTTTGTGGGTTTGGTATACACTGTGGTCCGAAATCCATTCTCCGTCGAGGTGACTAGGACATCCAGGAACGGGAGGCGATTATCTTGGCTGTGTTCGAGGGTGAAACAGAGTACACTATGGTCCTCAAACATCTTCCTCAAAGTCTCGATTTCATCACTTGATCTCGCTTTCACAAAGGTATCGTCTATGTACCTAAAGTACAGAAAGGGGCATTCTACACGGGAGAACACTCTCTCTTCTACAATTTCCATGTAAAAATTCGCGAATAGGACTCCCAGGGGTGAGCCCATCGCTACACCATCCTTCTGTAAGTAGGTATGCCCTCGATGGGTTTGTGGGTTTGGTATACACTGTGGTCCGAAATCCATTCTCCGTCGAGGTGACTAGGACATCCAGGAACGGGAGGCGATTATCTTGGCTGTGTTCGAGGGTGAAACGGAGTACACTATGGTCCTCAAACATCTTCCTCAAAGTCTCGATTTCATCACTTGATCTCGCTTTCACAAAGGTATCGTCTATGTACCTAAAGTACAGAAAGGGGCATTCTACACGGGAGAACACTCTCTCTTCTACAATTCCCATGTAAAAATTCGCGAATAGGACTCCCAGGGGTGAGCCCATCGCTACACCATCCTTCTGTAAGTAGGTATGCCCTTGATGGGTTTGTGGGTTTGGTATACACTGTGGTCCGAAATCCATTCTCCGTCGAGGTGACTAGGACATCCAGGAACGGGAGGCGATTATCTTGGCTGTGTTCGAGGGTGAAACGGAGTACACTATGGTCCTCAAACATCTTCCTCAAAGTCTCGATTTCATCACTTGATCTCGCTTTCACAAAGGTAT
>NC_090728.1:171484984-171497484 GCF_036898095.1 Palaemon carinicauda
TTTAATGTACCGACATGAATGATGCAGATAAACTTTTACTTATTTCGAGGTATATCTCCGTTAGACTATTTCCCAAGTAATTTAACCTCTTTAATAATCTAAGAATGAATTGTTTTACACAAACATATACGCAATTAACGCGGTGAAAGGGTTTGTACATCGCCATGATCAGCAAAGCTGTACTAGTCAGGGCCACCCATACTAGATTGGTTTGCTGTGAGTGATTAAACTGAAGTCTCTTGCCATCACCATTCCGCAATGGCCAGCGAGGTGATGAAATGGCCAAACCCCAGACAATAATAAGGAAATGGCTGAGGCCTTTATCCTGGAGTGGACTGAAACGGTTCCAATTGTTGTAGCTGTTGTTATATATATATATATATATATATATATATATATATATATATATATATATATATGTGTGTGTATATATATATGATTATACGTAGTGTGTGGGATTATACTACTTATATATATATATATATATATATATATATATATATATATATATTTATTTATATATATATATATATATATATATATATATATATATATATATATATATATATTTATATATACATATATATATATATATATATATATATATATATATATATATATATATATATATCTATATATATATATATATATATGTGTGTGTGTGTGTGTGTGTGTATTTGCGTGTATGTGTGTGTTTGTGTGTGTCCGTGTGTAAACAAATATATGTTTTGTGTGTTATTATACTACCTATATATATATATATATATATATATATATATATATATATATATATACATATATATATATACACATATATACACACACTCCGTTAGATTGTAATACGTGATTGATATTTGAAATTCTGTGTCTAGAGTTTCAAGTACTGTACCAAAGTTTTTCTTTTGTTCAAAAGTCAACAGGACTTCAAATACTTCAGTTGAAATGTTCTGCACTATTTTGCACATATTATGCTGACATTAATATTATGATAATAAGGATCCGACGCCACTTCAGAACAATTGATGGATAAAAAAAAGTATTAAATTTATGTTTTGGTGTTAATGTAGGCAGAAATGTATGATTTAGCAAGAGATGAAAGGTTAGTCGTTGTTTGTGCAATTTAGACACGCTGTTTTTTAGAGGTAATTATGTCTAAAATAATACCAGTGATAAGAAGTGAAAGCTATCGACAGTTGTAGTATGTTTGATTTTTGTGTTATTGATGATCTTATACATCTGATAAGCTAACGATGATTTGCTCCAAGATATGCTTTTTGTTTCTTTTTATGGGACACAAGTCTACGGGAATGACACTATGTATTTCATGGATCGGCTCGGCCTTGCATGAAAAAACCTGATAATAAATATAATAAAGAGGAAATGTCTGGCTATATATATATATATATATATATATATATATATATATATATATATATATATATATATATATATATATATATATATATATATCCTGTCACGCTGAGGGGGGAGAGTAGGTAGTCATACCATGCTAAGAGGGCTACCCCAAGGGGAACTCTCGGAAACCACAATCTCCCAGATTCCAGGTAGTATTTAGGTAAGGGGGAGGGGTAGGAGCGGTTGAATCTGCGTGTGTGCATTTCTATCGAAACATTTAGCTGTTATTTTTGACGGCTCAGAAACACTAGTTATTAATAATGATCATAATAAAGACAACCATATCAACGCTAGTGGTACTTCGGTCATTGGTTTTACTTGTAGTATCAGTTATATTAAAGTAGCTGAAGTATCAATGTAATAACAGCAGAAATGAAAATGCGTGAAGCATTTAAAATGACTTAAATGATAATGTGAAGTTATTTCTACAAATAATTTTTTAGTCCTTTATTGCTTTTTGTCTGGAGAAATGATTACTAAAATTCTAATCTTTTCACTGTGGGAATATTTAGAGTCTATTTGATTTTTTTCCACATTTCGTGTTCTCATTTGAGATTTACTTGTGTCAGGCAAATGCTAAGGTGTTATCTGGCGAGTTATAAATGTAGAGAGTTTGGCTGATTTCATATATAACTAAATAAAGGAAGGTTTTTCTCTATTGATGGCTGTTTACGAGGATTCCAGATGATAGCCATTTTATGACCAATAAGAGTATCATCAAAGGATAAAAGAATTCTCTTTCGAACGTGGAACTTTATCAAAAGCATAGGTCCCTCTTTATTACTTCCTTTGTCACAGTATTCTATTTTTAATCCTGTATGATCTGAGGCCTTATCTCATCTTTCATCTTGGTTTTCGAAGCCATTTTCTCATGTTTACTAGCTGGAAATGGTATTATTAGTATCATTGTCTTTTTTATTGCTTTCACCATTCATAGTATTGAATTTCTTAAGTTTCCAACTCACGCAAGTCTCTGTCATTCAGTTTTATTGGCTGTTGTTGGTTAGTAGCTAACTGACAGTTTAATTCCCAACTGACTTCGCTCTAAGTGTAATATCGCGTGATGGTTTGAGTGTTAAATGAAGGCTTTGTGAGTTATATGTTTCCTTGCTGTTATCATTGGCATTCAAACATCTGTCACAGTCATAGGCTTGATTTTTACAGAAATGATAGAATTGGATACAATTATTATTATCCTGAAGGTTTTGATGCATTTTGACGATGACAAAAACACCATGTTCTGTTTCTCGTGGGTGACATGTTTAGCAGGCTTGGAAAGTAGTCGATCTTTAATTATCATGACTATTTGACTACTTATAACTAAATAGTATAGTAGGGACAACCCATAACTATGCCGTATAATAGCCAGTTGCACTAATATGGTACCTCTTAGTGGGGATACCTTAACGTGGTAAAAAATTTGTGTATCGCCATGATAAGCAAAGCTCTACTAGTCAGGGCTGCCCATGCAGGGTTAGTTTGCTGGGAGCGACCATACACAAGTCTCCTACCATCACCAAGCCGCAGTTGGCTAGAGTGGTGATAAAAACTAGCCAAGTCCAGTCATAAATAAGGTCATATCTGAGGCCTTTGTCCTGCAGTGGACTAGAAATGGCAGCATTTGTTGTTATTGTATTTGCAGCATCTTATGAGATATTTCTTGAGAAACAGTGTTCCAGTAATCTAGTTACCTTATGAATGGATAAGTTGACTTGAGAAATCATAAGTATCAAGAGTCCCATAATGCAGCTCAAGTCACCAGTCTATGTTGGGAATTAGCTTTATACTTATTAGGTCTTAAATTTTCTTACCAGCTTGATAATTTGAACATCTATCTAAACCAACTTTTTTTTTCACCAATCATGCTAATATTAATAGCTCTATCTCCCCAACTTACATTTTCATATGATTTTGACGTTACTCTTTCTGACATACAGGAAGGTGGATAGAGGAGTCAAGAGGTTAGAGAAAATGAAAAAGGAAATAAACCCGATCAATGTTTGGAGGTAAAAAAAAAAATAACAAGTCAATGCAGAGTGGAAGGAGAATGAATAAATGGATCTCAAGAAAATTGTGTAATTGGAGAAAGGCTATTTGAAATGAATCCGTTACTTGGTCGAGGAAGTAATCAATTTGAAGACTTGTTGAATGTGGAGGACAAAGTGAAGGCAGAACTGAATGATGCAAGACTTGGAAGGGTTAGTGTAAAGTTGATGAAGTCTAAATATGTAAGGAGGAGTGTTATGGGGTTGACTCCTTGAGCTGATGGGATTCCAAGTGAGGCATAACAATAAAGTATTGATTGCTGGCCTAGGGCTATGATCGAGGTTTGTAAAGAATGTCATGCTGAAGGAGTTGATCTGAAGGGGTGTGTGAGAAGAATAATTGATATATTATACTGTATAAAAGTAAAAGTGATAGAAGAGACTTAAGATTATTAGGATAATAGTGAAGGTGTAAAAAGTATCGAATGTACAATTATGAAGAGTCCAGTTTGGGTTTTAAAAAACTAAGAAAGGAAAAAAAAAAAACGAGAAGGGGTCAAGAGTTCATAATGTAAGGTGAAGGAAAAAAAAATATGTAACATACTCTGTATATGGACCTCGAAAAAGCTTGTGATAGAATTGATGCCAAGGCAATATGGATGGATGGTGTTCAGAATGTGTCAATAAAGATAAACTGTTTAGAGCAATACAAAGCTCTCATAATATATATATATATATATATATATATATATATATATATATACTGTATATATATATATGTGTGTATATATATACTGTATATATATGTATATATATACTGTATATATATGTATATATATATATATATATATATATATATACTGTATACATATGTGTATATATATACTGTATATATATATATGTGTATATATATACTGTATATATATATGTATATATATACATATATATATATATATATATATATATATATATATATATATATATGTGTGTGTGTGTGTGTGTGTGTGCATATATACACTGTATATATATACATATATATATATATATATATATATATATATATATATATATATATATATATATTCATATATATATATATATATATATATATATATATATATGTGTGTGTGTGTGTGTGTGTAAGTACAGAATGATTAATGTCAGTAATAAGCTGCATTGAAATAGATTTCCTCTTTTTTTGTTCGTAATCAAATATTTTTCCTCGAATTTAATTAATCAGGAATTCTCTAAAAAAAAGTTTCCATTGAACATTTTTATTTGAGTATTCACGTTCGTCTAATTTCCCTGAAGAAGAGGTGTCTCCTTTGTTCACGCTTTATGGCATGAGACGTCTTTGTCTCCAAAAAACACTGTGAAAGGCCTTAGCTATAGAGTCATATAAAGAACTTTAATCATCACTCTCTCTCTCTCTCTCTCTCTCTCTCTCTCTCTCTCTCTCTCTCTCTCTCTCTCTCTCTCTCTCTCTCTCTGTTTGCTTTTTAAGAAAATATAGCATATCTTAATCAAGTGTTATGACCCCTTGATTTTTTTACCATTCTCTTTCTTCTTCTGTCTTCCCTCTTCCAGATGCCAAGTAAAACTTAATCAGCCCTTCCAACTCGAAAAGAAATACATCATTTAATATAGCATTTCTCGGTAATAAAATTTCTTGGGATAAAGTATTACCATTATTACGGCCTCAGATTTCCTGCAAAGCTTTTCATCTTTACAGGTTGTGGTATAGATTTGCTCTCTTCACTGTTCCCAGGAACTACGTTGTGGTGGCGCCTCTTGGCGAACCTGTTCATCAAGGGTACTCTTATAACCTTTAAATACTGCCTTACCCCTGGACAGTTACCCTGTCATTTACTAAAGATGAAGGTAAGTTGCCCACTCAACGTGAACTGTTGTGCTATTGAGGTACTCATTATGCCATTCAGATTTATTACTCTTGGGATAGATATGGTGGTTTCACGAAGGCTAAATGGATGCTGTATTTTGCAAATGTTGGTTTTTGTATTTATCATTGCAAAGATGATAAATAGTTTGAGATTATAGTTATTTTCGAAAGATAAACAAGAGAAGATAATTTCTTGAATAAATTGGTTCCATTCAATGTCTTTTGCCATGACGAGATTTAGCTCCCTTCTCCACTAAGGCTCGGTCGCCACTCTGCAACGTGGATCTAGTTACGCGTCCGGGTTACACGAGGCCCCTTTTAATGACATACACGCATCTTGTTATTCATCTCAAAATATAGATGTCCCATGTCGAAGTTTCCGAGAAGGACCAAATTAGCCCTCTTCATTAAGATCTTCTGACGATCTGTACCGATTTATCGCTGCCTTTCGCAGAGTTGCGACAGGGATCACAGATAGATTCTTTTTCAAGTGGAATCTTAAAATGCATGAATAAATGAAATAGGATATCTTCAAACAGTTCGAGGAATACCATCACCCTTTCCAGTAATTGAAATTTTAAAACTGTATTTGATATGCAAAGAATATTGATTTAAAATCTATTGCAGCAAGGTTCATTCGCCTGGTCTCTCAAGACCTTATGTTATTTGTATGGCTTTATATCGCAAATTGCTTGCGAAAAATAATGCATTTTTGAGAAGGAAGAAGAGGTTTATTCGGAGGGTAGTTTAATAAAACAGCGTTTAATTAATGATAAAACCAGTAATATTCTCCAGATGATCATTGCTGAGGTAATTAAAACTTGAGTTTACTTGATTATGAACCCTGGAGTTGTAGAAAGGGCAAATTAATATGAATGCGTCTAATTTCCCTCGATCTCACTGAAAAAAAAAGCAAAAATTTATTCTTGACATTATCCTAAAGGGTTATTAGATTTCAAGAGAACCTTCAGGAAATCTAATAATTGTATTATTTCCGCAAGATTATTATTTCCTAGATCGTTACAATCTAGCTCTCTCATATGCCCTTTTATTATTATTATTATTATTATTATTATCATTATTATTATTACTAGCCAAGCTACAACCCTAGTTGGAAAAGCAAGATGCAATAAGCCCAAGGGATCCAACAGGGAAAAATAGCCCCGTGAGGAAAGGAAATAAGGATAAAAATAAAAGATGAGAATAAATTAACAATATATCATTCAGCGTCAAAACAGATATGTCCAATATAAACTATTAACAACGTCAAAAACAGATATGCCATATATATACTATAAAAAGACTGGTCAACAAAAAAAACGTTTGCTACGTTCCACTTGCTTTCCATATTCCATGGCATTAACTAAGTTCACGTTGATAGTGTTACATTTTCGAGTTGGAGACACCGTAATGTGATCCATATCTTACAGGCCCCTTCACGTAAAAAAAAATAATATCCATATATATATATATATATATATATATATATATATATATATATATATACATACGTATATATATATATATATATATATATATACATACGTATATATATATATATATATATATATGTATATGTATATATATATATATATATATATATATATATATATATATATATATATATATATATATATATATATATACTGTATAGTATATATATATATATATATATATATATATATACTATACTATACAGTATATATGCGTGTGTTTTTGCTTGTGCGTGTATGTAAGCATTTGTTTTTAATTCAGTTTCTAATTACATAAGAATACAAATATCATGGGTACAAAAGTATAAACAAGATATTGAAATTTTCTATTGTTATTATTATCTTTATCATTATTATTACTGTCTAAGCTATAACCCTAATTGGATAAGAAAGATGTTATAAGCTCAAGGGCTCCAAAAGGGAAAATAGCCCAGTGAGGAAGGTAAATAACGAAAAAAGAAACTATATGAGAAGTAATGAAGAAAGAATTTAGAATATATATGTTAGTATCAGTAACCATGTTGGAATAGATTTGTCTTACTTAGACCACGAAGAGACTTACATCAGCCAGTTCAACATACCAGACAGGAGAACAACACTAGACATATAGCAGAATGAGAGAATTAAAATATTTCCTCAGAATAGATTGTTTACCAAAAATCTTGAAATATTTTCTCAATTAACCCAATTTATATGCAATTTAAGAAAAAACACAACGAATGTGATTCTCAAATGTAATTCTTTAATCAAGAATCACACATAAAAGCTTAAATGAGTTGTATGTAGTTAAAGAAACATTATCAGTGTAGAGATCTGGATGTTGGGAAGCCACAGTCCTCGACCTACTTATAATCATACTTTGGCTTTTGTTAAGGTTCAACTTCATGCCCATCTGTATTTTAAGGAACAGAAGAAAATTTTTTTTCTTATATTATGAGAGAGAGAGAGAGAGAGAGAGAGAGAGAGAGAGAGAGAGAGAGAGAGAGAGAGAGAGAGAGAGAGAGAGAGAGAGAGAGTACCACCATACTCCTAACAAGTTTTACGTTTAGCCAGATATTTCTTTGACTATTCATTATTATTTTCAGAAATATTTCAAGCTGGTCAGTTATACATTATCGTAGAATTAGAAACAAACTAAAACTATTAAAATATAAACGACCAAAACGATAAGCTGAAAGATAAATTTTCTGTACTCTTGTACTTTACATTCGCTGAAAGTACAAGAGATTTATGAAGCTATTTAGCATAGTTTAAACTTAGATCAATTTTTCCGCCAATGTTGAGAAATAAATCTTTACCCATCGTGAAACTACGATAATTACCATTCCAAATATATATGTTTTAATGTTATTGTGTTCTGCCATAATAAAGTAAAGCGCAGTGCAGTTAGATTTAACGGCATGGGTGCACTGGTCGTTCTTATATCTGATGTACCCCCACATTAGATCTTATACCTTATGTCCTGCTTCATTAAATATTGTACCTTATGTAACCCTACATTGAATCTTATACCTTGTACTGTTTCATTAAACATTATTCCTAATGTACCCCTACATTAAATCTTATACGTTATGTACCCCTACATTAAATCCTATACCTTATGTGCCTCCACATTGAATATTATACCTAAATTACCCTACATTAAATCTTATACCTCATGTACCCCTACATTAAATTTTATACCTTATGTACCCTTACATTAAATCTTATACCTTAGGTACCCCTACATTAAATCCTATACCTTATTTGCCCCTACATTAAATATTATACCTAAAGTACCCCTATATTATATCTTATACCTCATGTACCCCTACATTTTATACCTTATGTGCCTCTACATTAAGATATATGCCTAAAATACCCTTATATTAAATCATATACCTTTTGTACCCGTATATTAAGTATTAAACCTTACGTAACCCTACATTAAATCTTATACCTTGCGTAACCCTACATTAAATCTTATACTTTACGTACCCGTACATTAAAGCTGTCGCAATATTAGACATGGTTAAGACGGAAAGTCTTCCATTTGGGGACCTTAGGGCCTTTCAGGAGCTCAGACTAAGATTGGTTCTTTTCCTCCATACACAAATAGGGACTAGTGGTGCCAGAGGCTGGACGATGACAATTCTAATCATGAATGATATTTTTAGTTGATTATTGATGAAACCCAAAAAGAAATATGGAAAAACAATAACATTTTTTTTTATAAAGATATGATAGATGTGAGAAAATAGTGTATAGGTGCATTTAACTAGCTGTATCGAGTAAGTACTATTTACGTTAGGTTAGAAAGAAAGAAAATTATAGGAGTAATAATAGCAAAGAGCGCAAGATAAATAAAGAAAAAAATACTAATGATGCGACAAGAATCGAATATATCTAATTTTCCGTCTCGTATTGGGATTAAATCCAGAGCTCACGAGCGAAAGGCAAAGACATTCCCATTGAACCCTGAGGGTCCTGATTGTCCTCGGGATTACGAGAGCATTAGTCTGGTCTCCAATTGCTTTCTGTAATCTTTGTAATTGTTTCTTGATAACGTTACTGACCTATGAATGGAAAATCTATATTTAGAGATTGTCTCTAATTGTTACTTGTTCTATTTGGGAAACTTTACTGTGCAACCAACAAATCGTCCTGACACGAGAATAGATACAAATGGCTTTCAAACTATTGGAACCTAGATACATGTCTACTGTAGGCCCTAGAGCCTCTAGATATGTGGACCCGAGACTATACAATAAGCTCCCTCGAGATATCCGAATAATTGAAGATAATAAAGTTTTCAAGGGGAAACTGAAGACTTTCCTATTCTGCTAGTGTTTCGATATTGATGATCTAACAGTAAGAGAGCAATACGCATTGTGAAATATTAAATGCTCTCGAATGAACATTATAAAACGACCGTAGAGGTCCTGTAGAGTAGGGTTCCCCTGCTGTACAGGACCAGATAAGCAGCCCTTAAAGTAAAGAGTAGAGTAACGATGTTTGCCAATAAATGTAAAATCAACGCAGCTTCGCCCACTGAGGAGTGTTGAAAATTATTAGATGACAGGTGTTTGTATTGTATACACAAGTAGGAATATATTTATAGGTAATTATCTTCTTAATCACTGGAATAAAAAAAAAAAGTCAGAACAGAAACTGATTCAACCCTAAATGCTTGCATCTTGGCAATCTGATTGACAAGTAGTAGGTAGTATGCTGCCCAAGGCACCAGCCACCCTTTGAGATACAACTGCTGAACTTATAGGGTCCTTTGACGAGCTAGATGATAATCTTTCTCTAGTTACGGTTTATTTTTCCTTTGCCTACACGTACACGAATAGTCTGGCATATTCTTTACTCATACACCTGACAACCCGACGATAACAAAAAAATTCTTCTTCACCTAAGGGTTTAACTACTGCAATGTAATTGTTAAGTGTCTTCTTTCCACTTGGTAAGGGTAGAAGAGACTCCTTAGCTATGGTAAGCAGCTCTTCTAAAAGAATATTGAAGGTTGAGGGTAACATGACGTTTAGGGACTGCAGCTGATTTCGAAACTGCTGGGCAACTTTTTTTTTTTTTTTCGAACAAGGTGAAGTTGGTATTATACCCTTTGCTAGAATAACTCTGAAATGATTTGAAGCGGATTTATTCATATTTATCAGTAAATGCACTCGAGTTCTTCATTATATAAATACATAAGTGCATAAATGCAACTACTTTCGGTATGGAGAGACTGGTAAAAGTCAATGCATTAAACTAAGTAAAAAAAAAAAAAACAAGAAAAACACAAGATTACTCTTAAGATAAATCTTGAGACGCAATTGCTAAACAAGACACAGCGCACAAAATTAGAACAGCGAGGTTACTGACCATTGACATATATTATTCCTATTCCTTGCGGACAAAAGGGGCTCGTCCTCGAGCGTGGATGACGGGGTCATTCTTTAACCCATACAAAATTGAGCAAATCTCCTTTAGGTTTTTCTTGATTTAAAGAGACGGATAGAAAGAGATTCTACGGTCATCTATAAGCAGCCGTAATTTGATCCGTCATCTCTCTCGACATTCTTCTTTCGAAAATCTGGGTTAATTCTATTCGTTTCTTTTATGGGATCTGTGAGTCCTATTAAGATGCGCATTTTCGAGTCCTATTAAGATGCGCATTTTCTTCATCGTATAATAAATAAATAGAGGATTTAGATTGGCAATGAAGCACAGCAACTCTCAAACAGCCGGAGATTAAAGTATCAGCGACGATGACGCATCATTAATTTTTAATTGACGAGGCCCAGAGGCACTCAAAAGGATATAACTTCATAATATCTATTGCGATGACATGCAGTGTTGCTTTGACACATGATTGGATTGGAAGTGACTGATAAAGTATTTTACGTCAGTTTGAATAGAATTTTAATTACATGCGATTGAAATAAGTGAGGTGTCGTTAATCAAATGCATTACTTTTTCTTGGTGCAGTTATGAATTAAGTAAGAAAGGGTCAGATAAGATGCCACACAAAAGCTGATATCATAGCCATTCATTCAAGAAACAAAACTGTCTATAGATTTAATTTATGTTTTGAGGGATCAGAAACTTGAGATGAAAAAAAAAAAAAAGCAATAAGAACGGTAACATTAACGGCGAATATAATAGTTACAATATTGATAATGATGATAATAACAATAGTAAAAAAACATTGAGTTTCAATAGTGTCATTTCTAACGACAGATATTACCGT
Organism: Palaemon carinicauda; assembly: GCF_036898095.1. Classification (NCBI taxonomy): domain Eukaryota; kingdom Metazoa; phylum Arthropoda; class Malacostraca; order Decapoda; family Palaemonidae; genus Palaemon; species Palaemon carinicauda. The sequence goes on from NC_090728.1 coordinate 171,496,514, forward strand.
TCATTACCTACATACAGAAAATGTAATCGCATTTATAGCTATTTGTTGTAGAATGTGTCCCATTTAAAACATTTTGAAGTAATTTTGTTTGCCGTAATGAAAGCTAATAACGATTATATAAGAAATTATAGGAATTTGTGGTAGTAAACGGGCAAGTGATTCCAAGCAAATTGTAACAGGTGAAATACCCTAACTCTCCTAAAAGCTGTGATTCAACCTTTGGACCAAATCATTATACAGCCTAATAAAGATAATAAAAGCCAAAAACCTTCTAACTATGATGGTTTCAGAGCTATAGAAGCAAAGGTTGATAGTTTCACTTTAAGATTGATTTTCGATCTTAACGAATAAGTTAAGGTAAACATAGTGGAATAACTCAACACCAGACTTCTGAATACTGAGGAACAGTTTTGGACTTTAAATCGACCTCTAACCTTCAAAAAATAGGCGATGGTGAAAATGTTCATTAGGAAAAAGTAATTTCTAACCCCCGAGGCATAAAAAGAAAAACAAGTTTCATGTTATTGTCAGAATAAAGAGAAGTGAAACAATAGTATTATTAGAGATATTTATAAGAATGGTAGGTATTATTGTATTCGAATGGTGAAAATAATCATAAAATCTAATCCAGCGGATGGGTCTTGTATAGGTAAATATTACGAAACGGCCGAAGACATAAAATAGAATGAACAGGCAAGTCATAGTTACGGCAACCTTTGATGATTGTTTCGTAATTATTGTACCCAAACTTTCAAAGATGACGTCTAAAAATTTAGATAGATATGCACACACACGCACGCAACAACAGATTTGACCGTTCCCACCTCCTCCACCTTTCCTAACTACACCCCGGTGGTTCGTCAATTTGTGGGAGAATGGTTTCCGATTATAATTCTCTGGGTATTCCCTCTTAATAGGGTGTGACTACTCCCTCTACCATCTGATCATGACAGGATATATATATATATATA
>NC_090728.1:171509984-171512484 GCF_036898095.1 Palaemon carinicauda
ACTTCATTTCCTAAAGGTCAGTTAGCTCTTCTGTCCCTTGATATTCCATTATTGATGTTCTCACAAACTCTCCTCTTCTCTCCCCCTTCATTTGCATACACTATTACAATACTCGTATTCACTTCTAAGGTCTTGTCCTTTGTTAGCATTCTAATTATTATTATTATTATTATTATTATTATTATTATTATTATTATTATTATTATTATTATTATTATTATTATTATTATTATTATTCTTTAGAATTACTTCTCTTGCTTGAGGGTACACTCGGGCACATTATTCTATCTTATTTCTCTTCCTCTTGTTTTGTTAAAGTTTTATAGTTTATATATGAAATATTTATTTTAATGCTGTTACTGATCTTAAAATATTCTATTTTTCCTTGTTTCCTTTCCTCACTAGGCTACTTTCCCTGTTGGAGCCCCTGGGCTTATAGCATCCTGTTTTTCCAACTAGGGTTGTAGCTTAGCAAGTAATAATAATAATAATAATAATAATAATAATAATAATAATAATAATAATAATAATAGTTTTTTCTCCCTCTCATTCTGTAACTTTTAGAGAAATACAAATGGAACATACGTGCACTTAATTATCTGAATTGCTGTAACAACTTTTGACTGTTATGTAGTTACTGCACTAGTCGTGCAATCTCCAAATCGATATTGTAGGCTACAGTATATACTCAGCTCAGCCTTGGCTGATGTACTACTATGAAATATTAGCTTCGAATCAAATATAAAAGAAGGTTTACAAGAAATTATTAAGTTCATTTCATAAATGTTTAGAATATAACATATTTGGCCTTACGTAAAGAAATAAGTTATGGAAAATTGCTGTGGTACTTATAGAATTTTATTTGGTTACCCCATTGAGAGAGCCCAGTTGTATACCTCATTTGATTTTACCAATGCAATATCTCGTAAGTTTTGAATTATTATTTTGTTAATATCCCTTCTTCCTGGTGCGTTATGTTTCAAATCTCTTACTATTATTTTTTCCATTGCTGTATTTTCCTTGTTCGTGAACAATTTTCATTTAGTCTGTCAATATGTGCTTTATCATTCGGGTTTATTCTCTGTCTGCGTTTTCCAATGAATCCGTTAACTAATGTGTCATGTTGGTTTTCGAAATTTTGGTTATCCTATTGTGGTATTTGGAATATTCCTGCCAGTAGGTTTGCGTAGTATTTTTTTTTTTTTTTTTTTTTTTTTTGTCATCATATATTCTTACATTTCTGTTCCTTAAGTATTGTGCCTTAGATGACCGCGGAGGTAGCAGCAGTAGGGGATTCAGCATTATGAAACTTCATCTGTGGTGGATAACGGGGGAGGGTGGGCTGTGGCACCCTAACAGTACCAGCTGAACTCGGTTGAGTCCCTTGTCAGGCTGGGAGGAACGTAGAGAGTAGAGGTCCTCTTTTTGTTTTGTTTCATTTGTTGATGTCGGCTACCCCCCAAAATTGGGGAAAGTGCCTTGGTATATGTATGTAAGTATTGTGATATACTAGTTTTTCTTCCCATCAGCCTTGAAATGGGACTCCAAAATATTTTGGATTATTGTATTGCATTTGTGTATTTTATATTAAACCACTATCATTATTCCCATCTCCCTTATGACGTAGTTTAATTCTTTACACTTGCCCGAAATAAGCAAATGCCTCACGTACGGCGATACAAGTGAAGCTTGTCCTCCCCGTAAACGACCTTCTGTTCGCGAATTCTTGTCCTGATTTCATCTTGCTCCTCAAGCGACTACTTAACCGAGGAAAGACTTTGTCAGGGATGCAGAGAGAAGGGGCGCGGGTGTCCTGTCCGGCTTCACGTGTCCCTTCGGGTTCTTGAACTCGTATCAGTAGCAAACTCATCAACAAGGTCAAGTGCCATAACTTGTACGTGGTTTTCCCTCGACTGTCAAGTGGTTGACAAATATTGAGAGTTGGGATTAATGAGAATATATTCAAATAATGTGTTTGGATCTTTTTTTTCGGCTGCATCATCAAAGAGGCAGAAACAAATAACGATGACTTTTTTTTATTTTTGATATTTCATATCCTCGCTTTTACTTGCATTGTGTTGTAAAAAGTTCCATTGGCTATATTATCATCACTAGATAAGCTATAACCCTTCTCGGAATGTTAAAAGCCTAAGGGAAGAGAGAGAGAGAGAGAGAGAGAGAGAGAGAGAGAGAGAGAGAGAGAGAGAGAGAGAGAGAGAGAGAGAGAGAGAGATAGTTTTTACTTAAGATATTCAGGTGGAGTACTTATTAGTAGGTTAATATATCCTAATATTCACTGTAATAGAATTTGAACCATAGTTAGACATAAGAAGGGTATGTTCATTAATTGAAAACTTTTCTATTGAAAAGAAAAAAAAGATTAAATTGTCAAATTTAAAGTCTTTTCATCCATTTCTTTAGTATTTCAAATATTAGCATGAATCATAAAAAGGTTTTAACCACGTGCATTTCATTTTGCAAATGAATTATAAAAGGAAAG
>NC_090728.1:171517484-171519984 GCF_036898095.1 Palaemon carinicauda
GATAGGTCAGACTGTTGTTTTCTGACACAGACAATGACGAGAATGAAATATAGATGGAGAGAGAGAGAGAGAGAGAGAGAGAGAGAGAGAGAGAGAATTAAGAAACTCACTATATGCAACCCTTGCGTAATGGGTTTTTTAAATACCTCTCCACAGTTATTGATTTTTTTTTTCTAATGAACGTGATATTTTTATAGAAACAATTAATGTAATTTGTCTATTTTTGATTATTCGTATACGCACCTTAATACCGAGCCTTTCTGAATGAGGTTGCGGGATTTCACGGAAAGTTCTCAAATCAATCCCATTTGGTCGGGAATTGAACATGGTAATTTATGCAAATGTTTTAATCGACGAACACCAAGGACTTACATACACATACATTTATATATATACATACATATATATATATATATATATATATATATATATATATATATATATATATATTTGTGAGTGTATATATATACATATATATATGTATATATATATATATATATATATATATATATATATATATATATATATCTGTATATATTTATATATTTATATATATATATATATATATATATATATATATATCTATATATTTATATATATATATATATATATATATATAAATATATATACATTATATATATTTATTTATATATATATATATATATATATATATATATGAATATATATACATCATATATAGACATATATATGTATATATGTATATAAATATGTATATATATATATATATGAATATGTATACATCATATATAGACATATATATGTATATATATATATATATATATATATATATATATATATATATATATATATATATATATATATATATATACTGTATATGTATATATAAAGGGATGCAATTCATTGGGTATAGTAGTGTCTTATATGGTTACGGGAAGGCGCCATAACTACTCTTACAAGAGACGAGCCGTTAAAAGATAGATATGCATAATTTTGTATGAATGTAAACACAGATATAATCATTGAAATAAAGTTATGGACTTTATTATATGAATTTTACAATATATTTGTATTTCACCGAACCAGAGAAGCTAGTATTTAACACTTTTAAGTTTTAAGAGGTGCATATAAGTACCATTGAAGAGTAACAACTTGAGTAGAAGTAATCACTGGATATCAACAAAACCCCAATTTCATTCCCCAGATTAATCAATTATTCATAATTTCTTCACTTTCATCTTATAATATATGAGTCGAGGGGAGTTTGATAAACAGATAAGTAAACACTAAAGATATTTTCATAACTTTTTTATGAGGAGCATATCTTATTGTTGATGATGATGTGCTGAAATTAACGTTTGTTTGATTATCATCTGTATTTCTAGATCCAAAGTGGGCTTGGGTTTAATTAACAATGAACGTAAATAATGTTCACAAAGAGCTCTTCAGTTTCAAGAGTAGGATAACACAATATAATGGAATAATTCAATAGTTCTTAGCTGGCGTTTGCAAAAATGTTCCAGTAAAGGATTTTGATTTTAGTCATGGAGAAAGATTCGAAAAGATTCCCAGATATTTTCAATTGATTTTTCACCACTAGGTTTTTGATAGTTCACTAGAAACGTCCCTGTCACGCGATATGCGGACTGGGGTTCGAGATGCGCTTAAGCTTGATAGTTCCTTGTAGTGCCTGCAACCTCACCATACTTGTGAGCCAAGGATGGGGTTTAGTGGAGCCTATAAGTCTACCTAATGAATCATCAGCTGCCATTGCCTGGTCCTACCTGGTCCTAACTTGGGTGGAAAGGGGGCTCGGGCAATATATGGTCAAAATATAGGAAATTGTCCGCATAGGGCATTGTCACTGTCCCTTGCCATCAATAAGTAACCTTTTAACCTTTAACGTTACAGAGTGAAAATGCATATAGAGCTGGTGATGATAATTTTCTTAATATTACCTAGAGCTTTTAGGTTATGAATTGATATGGGTTTTATATATCATTTTTAACTAAATTCCAAACTCTGAAGAATTTATATAGCTTTAATTATTCCTCATCATTAAAACTTCTCATGCTATATCATTAAGCTTGAAGTAATGAAAGACAAAACAGGTATATGTTTAATGAAGAATATGATTATCTCTTCAAAAGAAATATATATTTGTTCCCAAACCGGAAATCCATTAGAATCTATTGTTTCCAAAATTTGAGGCAATTCAATGACTAAAAGTTTTAAATTCCACATTGCTGTCAAATAATGGTTTAAAACTAATACGAAAACACGAGTTTCATTAGTTGTTCATGTCATCTCTGTAAACAGTTTTTGATTACAGTATCAGCTCGTTTGAATTCTGAAATTCCAAATTGATTGCTTTTATTCACGTGTTTTGTAGTTCAATTTATATTTTAGATTTTGGTGAATATTAACTTTTTTCTTTCATTTTCTTCTTCTGGTGATAAACGTTCAATTTATCATGAATGGTTCAAATATCATCCATGAATACAAAAATTATAAGAAATAG
>NC_090728.1:171522484-171532484 GCF_036898095.1 Palaemon carinicauda
AGCAAGAAAAATAACCCTGTACATAAATAAAATTGCAGTTAAACCACATTTTATCTTACTCTTACTAATACTTTACTTTCCAATCTATTCCTTACCATTGTTAGTTAGCTAACCGTTTCACTTTTCTTTCATCCATCTTTCCTATTAGCTGAAGAAATAAAGTTCACCCGCTCAATCAGTCATTTCATGAATTAATCCAAGAATATCTGTAACGAAGAAAGCGTTTTTTTTTTTTTTTTGAGACACTAAAATACAAAAACAATAAAAGTAATCTGGAACTGACAACTATGTCACTCCCTTCGAAAGATTATTCCTAACAATAATAGAGGTTTCTATAATATAAATGATACTATGTAAATTATGCAAAAAAAAAAAAAAATTTTCATTTATTTCGTTCCTTTAAAAATACATTAACTAATGCAATGTATGCTTGATTAATAATTATCAGTATTTTTATGTATCCTTTCTTTAGCATCTTACCTTTAGAAGTTTTCAATGTGTTGGGATTTTTACAGTTTCATAAAGACAAGTTTATTCAAGTAATTCTTGGAAGAAGAAAATTTTGGTTGGAAATATGAACACTTGTTCTTTTGATTAATGGGGCTGTGACAATACGATATATTTCATATAACAACGAGGAGGTTTGCATGCATAAAGATATTGGTTACTAGGCGTTTCGCTAGTCCAAAATAGTGTCATATGTGTATTACTAAAACTTATATTCCCCTGTAAATAACAACAAATGAGAAATCTAACCGAGGCCCTTTGCGTCAATAGGCGTAGGAGGAGATGATGATGATTATTATTATTATTATTATTATTATTATTATCATAACTATCTAAGCTACAAACCTAGCTGAAAAAGCAGTATGCTATAAGCCCAAGGGGTCCAACAGGAAAATAGCCCAGAGAAGAGAGGAAACAAGGAAACAAATAAACTGCAAGAGAAGTTATGAACAATTAAAATAAAATATTTTAAGAACAGTAGCAACATTCATATAGATCTTTCATACATAAATTATAAAAAACTTAAAAAAAAAAACAAGAGGAAGAGATATAAGATAGCGTGTCCGAGTGTACCCTTACGAAGAGACATCCACCCCAAGACAGTGGAAGATCATTGTACTACAGAGGCTATGACACTACCCAAGACTAAAGAACAACTGTTTGATTTCGGAGTGTCCTCCTAGAAGAACTGCTTACCATAGCTAAAGAAAGTCTCTTCTACCCTTACCATGAGGAAATTAGCCACTCAACAATTACAGTGCAGTAGGTAACCCCAACAACGAAGAAGAATTGTTTGGTAATCTCAATGATATCAGGTATATGAGGACAGAGGAGAATATGGAAAGCATAGGCCAGACTACTCGGTGTATGGGTAGGCAAAGGAAACCCAAGAGATGGATCCAATGTAGTAATGCCTGGACAATCTAAGGACCAGATAACTAGAGAGAGAGAGAGAGAGAGAGAGAGAGAGAGAGAGAGAGAGAGAGAGAGAGAGAGAGAGAGAGAGAGAGAGAGAGAGAGAGAGTAACCAACTCGTTGAATCTAACTTTGAAGTAATGTGTTTTTCCAATCTTTTACTAGCTAAAAAAAGATACCTCCATTTATTCCGATGGAATTGCGTACTATGAAATATTTTTTTTAAAGGGATCCTCTTGATAGATAAAAATCGGAAAAAGTGGAATGGTTTGAAAAAAAAAATCAAAATTTGAAAGCGTTATGAATAGATTGTTGATAGTCTGACTGTTGCAAATATTATGTGTGACAAAGTGAATTTATTGCCTGAGTACTTTTATCTTTTTTCACCTTTTTTTGTAAAATGAAAATATGTAAAACTCATACTTTCAATTTTGTATTGTTGGAATAGAATTGCAGGCAATTCGTTTTGATAATGACATTACTCATATGACTGGCTAATGTATGTATAGAGATGTAAAAGATGAATTATTAGGGTGGGTGCCAGGACCACCCATCAGGATGTTTTCAGCTAATTTTCCTTTTTTTTTTTTACTCTCATTTCCTGATAATCTATGTCTTGGGCTATGTCAAGAACATGGCGACCACCCTCAACTCCGGGCCGTTCTCTCATAGGGGCTCAAAACCACCCGTTTCACACTAAGCTCAACTCCTCCTACCATAAATCTACATTAAACCTTATATGGGCTGTCAAAGATACTCAGACTCTCATGGAATTTTTCATGGACTATAATAATATATCAAGAAACATACGTAAAGGGCAAAAATTATTATAGTATAATATACATTTTGAAAGTAATACAAAATGTACATAGACAAACCGAAAAAAGAAAAATATGTTTTTTAACATATTTGTCTTTGGAAACGAAGTCCTCTCACGAAAAAATAATGAATCTATTGGTAAATTTTTCATACAAAAACTTCCATAATATACAAGCTTTCTTTCGAGTCTATATTCGCAGTTGTAGGTAGCATACAAAACATACGGTGGTAAATAACGCACATCTTTTTCACAAACTTAAGAAAATGAATTAATAAATGTCCACTTGGCCTACTTGCATACTGGCTGTATCAAATGAACTCATTTAAGGTAAATTGAGTCATAATGAGCTAAATTATACTATTTAAGCATAGGTGAATGGCGGATTTTATTTTCCAACTTTTCTCTTTTGTAAAACTAAGAATTGTAGATTTTTCAAAAAAAAAAAAAAAATAAAAAAAATAAATAAATATTCATGTCAACAGCACATGATTGATCACTGTCTGATTCATCACGTTCATCCTCATCATCAGATTCATAATTATCATGATCATCACTTATATTGAATTCATCGCACTTTGTTTTGTCTCCTTCCTCATCTACTAATACACTCGAGATCTTTGGAGATGATGTCTCCCTCAAACCATAACGGTTCAAGTTTACTTCCGTCAGAATTTATGTGAAAACCAAACTCCTGAGGAAATGGTAATTTCGGATGCACTCTTGGTAATTAACTCTCTTCACATGCTGCACAAGAACTCCTTTTCATGGGGGAAACTTTACAAAGATCAAAAGTGACTGCTGGCCGTATACTTGTAACTACAGTTGAACCACTGAGTTTCTTGTCCTTTATTTCTCGGGCTTCAATAAATTTCTATATTCTGTAACTAACACCATACAAATGGCATGTGGATTCTTCAGCAAAATTATCAATGGACTTTGAATTTTGGTCAAGAGTTTGACTGATCGTATATTTCCGCTGCCTTTCAATGCTGAAGACATGAAGTGACAAAAGGGCTGTAATGTGGTCTTGAGAATAATTCTATGCTGACTAATTAATGTTGATGAGTCGTTCTCCCATATTCAAGAGGATGGTGACTGAAAGATTTAGCATGATAGAGAAGAATTAAACAAAATATCATTGTCCTTTGCCCTAACTCTCACCGTCTTGATGTATGGTAGTTTGGTCCGAATGTAATTGATATAAATGATAAGCCTGACATCAGTTTCTTCATGGCTGGAAAATACTTCAGGCAGGTAGCATTTTTTAGACACTAAGAGCTAAGGCTACCGCACTTCCTAAATTTGTTATTCTTGGTTTATGACAAACGTTACTAACAAGCGACAGATCAAAGGACCCACTATACGCATAGGTAGACAGAAATTTCAACATTCTCTCTCTCTCTCTCTCTCTCTCTCTCTCTCTCTCTCTCTCTCTCTCTCTCTCTCTCTCTCTCTCTCTCTAAAATTCAATAATCAATCTGAAATAACTTTCAGATCCTTCACTATTCTTCACCAGGTAAGAAAACTCAGCTTTTCATGTTGTTGGTGTAATGATTTTTTTGTATGCCCCCTGCAGTGCTATATAAATATACAATAAAAGACAGATATTCCATCATTGTCATCAAAACATCACTCGTTATTAATTTTTTCTCGGCCCCGTTAGAGTTTCAATACTTAATGAGTTAGGGATCAATTACAAACCGTTGGCAGAGATTGATTCACTGAGGGAAAAGGGAAGTTATTTGGATATCAATTAGGAAAAGTAAATCCTAGTCTGGGAATCATATTGAGTTATATATACATACATATATATATATATATATATATATATATATATATATATATATATATATATATATATATATATTTTTATATATATGTATATATATATATATATATATATATATATATATATATATATATATATGTATATATATGCATATATATACATATATATATATATATATATATATATATATATATATATATATATATATATATATATATATATATATATATATATATATATCTTTTTGTTGGTGGCTTGTTCGCTTACATGCAGCATTTGTTTTTATGAAAAAACTTTCGTCGGCAACTTTCATGATAATCACGTCAATAAATAAATGAACAAATAGATATGAAAAATAGTCATTAACTTCTAAGTAAATATGAACAAATACCTTAAAAATTTTTATAACAATTAGTCACTTCATATTTTATAATAAGTATGGAAAATGTTAGGAGATACAACCATCACTTAATTATTTGGATTTATCAGTTTGAAGCGGATAGAGAAGTTTTGGTATTTATTTCAGTGTAACGTAAACTTTGGCTGTAAGAAATGTCAACACAGGCTTAATGAAAACGCATGTAACAAGGAAGTATTTATAATGCAATATGTAATTATATATTAGTTATATCTTTCTGAGAGGACTTCGTTTGCAAAGAAAAATATGTTAAAATCCAGATTTTTTTTGTTTGTATTTGGACATTTTGTATTACTTTCAAAATACATATACTATCGTAATTTTTGCTCTTTAATGATGTTTCTTGATATATTGTAATAGTCCCTGCAAAGCTTATGAAAGTCTGAATATTTTTGACAGCCTATATAAGGCTTAATGTAGATTTATGTGAGGCGGAATTGAGCATAGTGGGAAGGGGTGGGGTGGGGGGGTGTTGGCCCCTATTTGAGAACGGCTCTAAGTTGAGGATGGTCGCTATATTTTTGACACAACCCAAGACATAAGTTATCAGGAAATGTGAGTTTAAAACATGTAGCAGAAAACATCCTGAGGGGTGGTCCTGGCACCAGGCCTATATCAATCACATTGTGATAACTAAAATGGAAAGTATAAATGTCCATATTACAATTGAGTTTATATATAGGTAGGCTATGTGGAACTAATTTTCTTTTAAATAAATGTAGATGTAAAAAAAAAGTCACATTACATGTTCCTATATCGGCTGCTATGCATTTATGTTGTTTTGTTTACCTAACATTTATTATGAATATTTTAATTAAGCTGTATGAAATAACTTAACATTGTCTTAGCCCTTGTCTTACTACCTGGCGAGCCCACTACTCTCACATTTCTGTGAAAAATTTCACTCTCGTATTTTCTCATATAGGCTACTTCCGAAGGCTAGCTCTCTCTCTCCCCCCCTCTCTCTCTCTCTCTCTCTCTCTCTCTCTCTCTCTCTCTCTCTCTCTCTCTACGTATGTATTATTTTGCCAAAAATTACGGAATCACACAGAAACAACATACAAGTAAAACACACTCTCTATGGTCAGCGAATACGTGCACCCAGGCTATGAATGAAATAATCTGATTCACTACACAACTGTTGAAATATAAATTTCAAGATCAAGAAACTTACCAAATGGAAAAAGTGATTACCACTTGCACACACACACACACACACATATATATATATATATATATATATATATATATATATACGTATATATATATATATATATATATATATATATATATATATATATATATAACACATTTTTCCATATATATCTAATCGAGCCAGATAGTTGAACTATCAATAAAGCAAGAACATAGTAGTTATATGATTCTGTAAAAAATAACTTTAATTCTCGCCCGCTGTAAAGTTATCTTTTAAGAAATGGACCTAGCGAGTGATGGTTACGTTGCTATGGATACTATTGGGCGGGGTACTGTCTCCCTCTGTTTTAGAGTCCTTGGCTTGACATATCGAAGCTTTCTCAGGCTGCTCTGCCGCTTCCCCGAACAGTTTGGGGGTTGGTGGTAACCGGTATACGTGACTCGCGCTACGTTGGCAAGTCGGTAAGTAAAGAACTTTTTTGTGTTGATAGCCACCTGAGCTATCTTCTATTTTGGTATCGTTTGGTAATTTTTGAGTGCTGTTGATATACAGAATAAGTAATCACTATACAGTGTCAAATACCAGTCTCTTAACATACGGGGTTTTAAGTTCTTTATCTGTACACAATTTTATTTTGGTACTTTTGTATTAACATCGGGTTTTTTTACTTTCAGAAAAGAAAAGGTTGGGATCTCCTGATTATATGTGCCTTGTAACTTTATCTGGATGGAGATAATGCTGTTGCCTATACGATCCTTTTGTACAGAACCACATGTCGTTTAATAGAGATTGACCAATGACACCGCTGGACTCTGAAGTATTTTTTCCATCTGAACTAAAAGGCAAGTATTGTTTTGTTTGATTTTATGCAATCCCAAAGCAAGCCAGTCCTCACGAGGACGTTCCCTATAGCGGACGGTAGACCTTAAAGGTCTACCGTGCGCTATAGGGAGGCTTGCTTTTAATCCCCTTAGTTTTAAGTGAGTTGTTTGATTGTTTTGTATTTTATTTAGGTTTGCAGTTCACTTGGTCAGTTGATCACATACATAGTGGAAAGTTTTTAACTCCTTTGCTTTTTATATAATAGATTTTTCCATATCTTAATATTATCATACTATCAATAAATTCTTGTTTTGAAAGTATTTGTATGTAAGCTTTGTTGTATGAATATAAATTTAGTATACGCTATTACAATATCTAATTTAATATAAAGGTCTTTTATGTAGGGATAACTGACTTTTAGTAGAAACTTTTCTGATTATTGACCTTCTTTCAGATTTGGAGCGACTTCAAGATAAAGCATGAATACGGTGAATCAGTGACTTCCAATTTCTACCAAGCAATATTTGGTTTGGTTGAATTGGTTGAAGATTGCTACTGGAAACGCCATCAGATATTTTATAATTCTAAAGGTTTTTACTGGAAATTCTGCTTGGATCTGCACTAATTACATCAAGATGGCTCTTAATATTTGGATAAAGATGTCCATTGAGATGTTTGAGATTCTGGATTGTACTGGAAGATTTGGAAAACTTAGAAATTCCGGTAAATAGTTCATTAAGTTGTAACAACTATTTGCTCTTTTTTAGTGGTATTTGACAAAATGACTGTCAACGCTAGTAATTTTGAAAGATTATAACTGAAATTTCTTCCGGTTTTATTGGCTATTCTTGATAAAATCTGCAAAAGTTTAACAGAAGGAAATTTAAACTTTATCGATTTGTCAAATCGTTCATTGGAATGATTAATGATCGATGAGGTTTTCTTCCACAGAATGAAATCTATAATGTTCATATTTAATTGATGGTTGTTTGAATACACTTTTTTTTTTTCCTTTTAAAGGTTTAATTGTTAAATCTCTTCAAATAAACTTATCTTCACTACTTCGTGGTTGTTCTATTTGCTTGATATAAGCTATTACAGAAATTTATCTAAAATGTTATGGTAAATTATTTTAGTTTCACGGCTTCTCTCTCATGGTCGAGAAATTTAATTTGGCCATTTTTCTGAATTACTAAAAATCTGGTTTCAACGTCTTCTTAGCTTTCAGAATGTTGACTTCTGAAAAGTAGTATGAGCACAGGTATATGAAACTAGAATTTAATTGAAACTTCCATTTTAGTATTTACAAATGAGAAACCTTGGGTTGGCTGACTGAAAAAGAAATTGTTACTTTGAGTTGCTCAGGAAGATGAATTGATACTTGTGTAGTTTCTGTTACATATATATATATATATATATATATATATATATATATATATATATATATATATATATATTATATTATATATATATATATATCTATATATATATATATAGGTTTTTTAATAAATTAACAAACTTTTTCTAAAATTATTCAAGTTATGCGACAGTACTTTAGAAGATCTTTAACTAGGGTCAGAAGTTTGGTGTTTTGAACTAACATCCTTAATGGTATTGTCGAGTTAAGTAATGTACTGACTAAGAGATTGGGTAGATTACGACCCTTCTGTAAGGAGGTGATTGTTTTAAAATCTCTTGAAATATAGCGTACAGGGGGGATTTAATGAAGAGGGTTTTAGTTAAGGGATTGTATCGCCATTAAAGGCATATGTGTTCAGGGAAAGAACTGAAGAATTCATAAACTTTCTAAGTTAAACTGTAGTTTCATCGCTTCCCTTTAATTCTTTCATTCGTACCATAATGTATTTTTTTTTTTAATGAGATCATTTGTTTTGGGAGTGTTAGTATTTCAATACAATTAAGCCTTTTTTAAATTGTTCCAACATTGGAAGCCTGGGAAATAGACGATAGGACAATGGGTTGATAATCGTGCAATGATGAATTTTACATGTACTGAAATTTTAGATAACCTAAAGATAAAAAAAATTTTGATTAAATTGTTTAGAAACTGGTAGAGCAAATCTTAAGGAATAATAATTTTGTCCCAAGGTTTTTCTTTCGAAATTTTAAAACATTTTGTTTTCGTCTAGTTTCAACCAATTAAAGTTTTAAGCTAAAGCTTTAAGACGTGACTAAACATTAAATATCAATCTTGAGACATGGTAAAGATTACGTTGATTATATTCCTTTATCTAAATGTATATATATGAAGGAGTCATTTAGGATACAGAACAACGGTCAGGTAAGAGTTTGTATCTGGGGAAAAAAGTTAAGGAATAGTTGTTTATGGGGCTAACATAACAGGTGCAGTAGATAATTCAGATAATTCTGAAGTTTAAGAATTATGAGGCTTTCAAAACTGATGACTTTTATTTTTTTTATTTTTTTTGTCCTGAAAACTTCATAAAAATCATATCTAAAATTATTAAGTTCTTAAAAATCATAAGCTACTTTGTTTGTTTTTATTCTGTACAACGATGTAGATAGTTTAAAGGACCGTTCTATATCAAAAGGAACTAGCTACTTTTTCATTGCGGAGAGGGTTTAGCCCAACAGCAATTATTTCATAGAAATTTTTTTAGAAGGTTAAGATATTTTATTTCTGGCTTTTACAAACTATTGTTTAACTGATAGAGGGAATAGCCTTTTATTTAGAGATGACACACTATGGATCCTGAAGGGGGAGGGAGGTTGTCTCGCAGAGTGCGTTCCCCATTTTTTAAAGAAAAAAAAAAAGTTTTATTGTAATTTACAGGGAAAATGTTTGACTGCTTAACTCGACATATGGGTGAGAAAATAGTTATTTTGACGGTTACTTTATTTTAAGGTTTCATTAAGTTATTTTACAAGTTTTCCTACTACGGTCCTCTTGCTTAAAAGTTGAAAACTATTTGTGATTCAACATTTGAAAGTAATTTTAATATATTCACGAGCACTAGTGTCAAAACCATTCAAATTACAATACTTGATATGGTTATAAATGTGCATAGTAGAGTCAAAATGAATGCTTATCCCCTTCAATGGACAATTTTTTTGTATTGACTCTTTATTCTCGAGATAGTTTGACATCATAAACTATTTGTGGCTAAAAGCATGAAAGTCATGTGCTTTAGGGATATCATAAATAGTCCTTGGTTAGAAATAGTCTTCATGGTAATCATGCACAATAGACGAGTAACTGCAACGTAGTTGGAATCGGCTTAATTCTCTTGATTTATTCTATATACTAAGAGAGAGAGAGAGAGAGAGAGAGAGAGAGAGAGATATTTCATGGAAAGGGCAGAACTTATTAACAGCATATCTCACGTACTTTTTTATATGAAGAGATCCACAGTCGTATCCATTCTACATTATGATAATAATCACAAAATTACTAATAGTTCTTTTATATCAATATCAGGAAAAATCCCATATCAATTGCCAAAATCTAATTTTCTTTCCGATAAAAATGATGGGGTAGTTCGGAATTTTTTTTCTCTCGATGTAGCGTTTAGTCCTATCTTGAATGAATTT
>NC_090728.1:171537484-171544984 GCF_036898095.1 Palaemon carinicauda
ATTTGTATATTATTAGCTTCATTATTGATTGGAGATTGGGCGTAAAAATTGGCAATTGTTGAATTTCAAATAATCATCAATGCTCGTCTTGATTGAAGGAAATCTTTCATTTTCTCTGTGGTCATTCTACTCCAATTTTCGTTGACCAGAATAGTCACTCATTTAATCAATAAATCATTTAATCAATAAATCATTTAATCAATAAATCAGCCCTAGAATAACAAACTACTTCGGTTTCCTTTCTTGTTTATTTCCAATGTAAATTAGAAATCAATTCAGAATTTCTTCTAATTTTATTCTTTCCATACTATTATGATGCTACACTAATTTTCTTCTCAATACTTTATCATTGTTTTGAGTACAAGCAAAATACTCTCTTTTATCCATAGCTGGGAAAAATCACAGCAGACTACTTGTGTCCTGTGTAGGCATCACCCAGTCTTAGCCTTATTTCTTACTTATTTTTTGGGGTTAACATAATACACACGTTATTTCTTTTTCTATTTTGAGGGTTAGAAAAAATCAATGCTATACTTAGCCTACTTTAATAATGATATAACAATAAATTAATAACAAATAAATATAATGATGCGAGTACCAGCTCGCTGTGGGCTACAGAGCAAATGTGGGGCAAGAGACAATGTATCGATATTTCACTGTATCGTCAAGTTTCTTCTTCGATGGCAGACCGATGCGTCAGAATCCTTTGTACCTCATCTTTGTGGCCTCTTCAAGTCAACCTCTGCTCGGGAGATTCCTTCCAAAGTCCTATAAAGGCCAAAATGGTATAAAAGGATTCACAAGGAATCTCACGAAGGCTTTCATATTTTTCTTCTTTCGTTCAACACTTTTTAATTCTTTCTTTTTCTTCTTCCCTTTCTTCTTCCTTTTTTATTCTTAATCAGGGGATGAATTTAAGAGAGCTTGCTGAGATAGAGAGTACGGCGGTGGTCAGTTTCGTGGTCAGAGGTCAAGCGTTTGAGGTCGGCTGCCTTTTAGGTCCATGATAAACTTGTCAGAAGATCTTCAGAAGTGCACATTCTGAAGAGGATCTGTCAGGTACTTTTATTTTCTTACATTTTGTAATTTTCTGACTTTTTATTTTCTATATTTCTTTTATGAGAACAATTGTTGAGGATTGATTTAGCGTAACCTCACATAGAGCCTAAAGGCCGGAAACAAATAACATTTAATGTGAGATCAACTATGAAAAAAAACAAGAACCAAAATAAACCCTGAGAGAAAACGAAAACTGAATTTCCAGCAATTCCACTTTTTAGAATTTAAGTCATAGAAATCCATTCATTTCTAACGAATCAACTGCGTTCTCTTTTTACTCCTCTACATTGCTCTTAGCTTCACCAGTAGATAGAATCTTTCGGCTGGCGACCATCAGCTTATGGCTAGCGATTGGGGAGATCCTGTTGAGGGAGTTCTCCATGAAGTTGTTGTCCTTCTTGCCATCCTTCTCTGTCTTGTGAAGGGTTCCATCGACCTGTTTATGAAGAATGGAAGAATTTAGAAACTAGGCCAATATATTAAAGTACTATCATACACTTAATACGAAATTTATGCAATGAAAATATATTTGTCCTAAGCTACCCGTAACAAGTGGGACGTGAGTAACGTTGAAAATTATAAATGGATTCATAAGGGTCTCATGAAGAGATTAAAGTGAGCTCTATACATACTTGGACAATAGCTGGACGAGCGACGTAGAATTTGGAGACCTTAACTTTTCCACTCTCGGCCACTTGGATGTACAGTTTACCAGTGAGTTCTGGTGAAATGGCCCTTGCTTCTTTGGTGGTGGCACTCATTCCCTTACCGAACTGAGGGCAAAGGTAGTGAAGAGCGATAAGTTAACATTTGCAGGATATTGCTAAATGAATGAACCAATAGCTACAACTTATTAATGAGTAGCAAAAATTAACGTGGTGATAAAATGCTTTTCTTAAAATACAGGTTATAAATCAATATACATATTCACAAGAAAAAGAGAGAAAAGTAGCTAGTAACCATTTGCTAGTAAGGACATCTCAGGTAAGGGTGGTTGTTAGTATAGAGGGATTATTTTTGTCTTTTGCAGCACATTACTATAATCATGGAACTATACAAACATGACAGAAACGAAGAGAATCATTGAGTCTCCAAACCTGTTTTGCTTTTATACATTGGTTAGAGTTAAGTTGTTAAGGATAAGGATAAGTTACGTTAATAAGATGCTTCTTCATGGAAGTTTACTTTTATTTTTAGTGCTGAAGCATCTGTTTCAGCCTATGGTATGTGAGTCAATTTATGCCCTATAGAGTTCAGTTGTTTAATTATCTGGTTATTAAATCCATTTAGGCCGTTATTGTTGAACAGTTTGTTTTATTGCTTGTGATGGAATGGAATCCTCGACTTATTTTCATGAATCTTTATTCAGTTTGTCTCTCTTTATTGGTTAGTTTACGTTCAATTATTCAATTCCTTGTGATAAATGAATAATATTTAATGTACAGCTCCTTTGATTTATTAGTACATTCATAAATGGATGATCATTTAAGATAATAACTAAAGTTTCAGTTTACCATGAGACTCGACGTGTCAGTTTAAACTACTGATAATTCATTTCGAAATTAGTTTTGTTTATAAAAAAAAAAAAGATTTAGTGAACGTATTAGCGTGTATATTAGTTTAAACTTTTGACTCGTGACTATTTTATGCTGTGGTTAGTGAAGTTAGATAATAGGTGGTAAGTTAAGTTTTGTTATTTTTAAGGGTGTTATCAATTTTGCTTCTAGTTGATACATTAGCCTGTATGACTGTTGATTTATTTCGTTATGACTGACGGCTTATAAATGTTCATCAAATTTAAGTTATTACTTGAGATGTCAAGTGATAAGTCAGTTGGTCTTTCTAAATAACCACTTCATGAAATTATATCAGAAGTCATTATCACTGAGGAACCAATATACTTGTGATTAGTTAGCAAATTAAAGTTTTACTGTGTATCAACTTAGGTCATAGCTAATGTTATCGTTACTATACAAAAGATGATGTAGTTAGGTCAATAAAAGGATCCTTTAAGCTTAATCGCGTCACGAAATTAGTGGATAAAAACCAAATTTTAATAGAGCTCAATTAATACAGCAGTTGAAAGTACAGTAGTTGGATAAATTCTTCAAAAGTTATTGGACAAAAATTCTGTCTTCATTATATGAGTAGCTAGCAATCCTTTTCTTATCTTACTGTTCGTTCAGTCATACTGTTTTGAAATTAATACCTGGTGTTTGGAGTATATGAACAAACAATCCCCCATTTTATTTCTTCCATTTAGAGGAATACGCTAACAATGAAAATTATTAGGGTATACGAAAATAATAGACCACTTTTCGTTGAGCATCTAAGATATTGGTGGAATGGTAAGGACTTCCTACGACGATATTTTCCATTTTCAAAATCTTAATATGCCCACGACCGAAAAACCTGTCCACTTACTTTTCTGTTCAATGAAAGTTCAACTGGTCCAAGAGTGATCGCTGTTCTCAGTTCCTTCTTTCCATTCCTGTTGACAACCACAACATCGCCAGACCTCCGAATGGAAGAAAGTCCCTTAACGGTTGCTCGGGAAGTGCGTGCCTGGCCCTGTAATGAGACACGGTATTGTAAGACTGACCTTTAAATTCCAAGTTTCTTTTTTTCTACAACAATCATAATGGAAAATAGTTAAAGTAAACTCAGAGAACTGATTTTAAGATATAGAGTGAAATAAAATTGATACATACTTCCACATCTAAAATATTTTTGCACATTGCTTAGAGCTTCAACACCATATTGTAAAATGATTGTGAGGATTTTGTGGGAGTAATATTGACCATTATTGAATTATATTAAGCATATTTGAAATTAATATTCTTTACAGAATACTAGTGTTACCATATTCTATGCAGCGAAAAACGGCTGTTACGGGAGGCCACACGGTCTCAAATGGATTCCTTGACTGTTGCCACATCTCCACAGAACACCGGCTTGCCTTTCCTTCAACCCCATTCCACCTCCTTATCCTTCATCTCTGTCTGTCTTTTTTTCTCTCTTTCTATATAAATTTGTGTATTTCCAAAATTGTATACAAAATTATTCAAAGTTTTGTTCCATACCACCACTGAAGCAAATTGAAGGAAGTTTTCTTTGTAAAGGTTTCCCATTACTCTAAACATGGAATATGAATAGGTCCCTCCCATGTACATGTGTCAGAGGTTACATATTCGCAATGAATGAGAAGAACAAATCATGTAAGGGGGTTAATTTTTAGGACATAGGAAGAGAAGACCTAATAGAGATAAGGAAGTGTTAACTCAGAGAACAGTGTACTTTGGTTAAAGGAAGGGTAAGAAAAATAGGTTATGAATTAAAGAAATTGGTTTCCCGACAAGTGAGGGTGGTTTGACTGTCTGTGGGTAGGCAGGGATGGGGTACGTGTGCTCTGGGCAGGGAGCCCCAAGGACAGTGAGCAACAGGTTTAGAGATTGAGCGGCGAAGAAGGCAAAGCCTAGGCTGATGGGAAGGGATAAAGTATGCAAGGAAGAGAAACAGAGTCTGTGATAAAAGGGAAGAGTGAACAACGTGGATGGTCGGTTAGAGTTACATGAATGGTGAGGGGGGGGGGGTGAGGGAGGTGAATGATGAGCAGGGGTAGAAGAAAGGCACAATTTGGGCATCATCATGAATAACAGGTGTAATAATGAATGAAAGCTAAAAGAGATAATGTTATTAACAAAAACAGTCCTATGAATATATAAACAAGTGAGTGTCAGAAGGGATAACCAGAGAGAATTGTTGATAAATTGGTGGAGACAGAGGGTGAGGGGGAGTGGTTGGAGAGCAGACAACTTATCTGTAGAGAGGTGGCATCAGTGCTCTCCTTTCTCAGTCATTTTTTTGCTGTGTTGAGTATAGATACCTAGATATGTATAACATAACTTCTGATTGAATGCCTTACCCCCTTTGTTGATCTCTTGGTTTTCTTTCCACCCTTCTTTTCACCCTTCTTTCCTCCTTTCTTTCCTCCTTTCTTTGTACTTTTCTTTCCACCTTTCTTTCCTCCCTTCTTTTTGCCTCCCTTCTTCTTGCCTCCTTTCTTGGCAGCGCCCTTCCTACCACTCTTGGCTGGTTTGCCACGACGGGAAACATCTTCGGTATCAGAAGCAGCATCTTCAGCTTCGCGGGCGACTCGGACAAGAGATTCCTGCAAGGGATATATAATTTAGACCTATTGTGTCTTTAATCTTTATATCAAACAATACTTTATTTGAATCCATACAAATATTTTCATAGAGGCAACTTATTCAGATTAATTTAATTTTGCTTAAAAAACAATATTTTTGACTGCTAAGGCTACTAACCTCTTCAACTTCGTCATCCTCTTCATCAAGATCAGTTTCTTCTTCTTCTTCTTCGTCAATCTCAAATACTTCGATTTCATCAACTTCCCACTTGGCAACCTGGTGACTTTCTTCCTCCAGTGGGGTTACCTCCTCCAGTACTTCGGGCTCACTTACCGATAGAGCGACCTCGTCTAAATCGAGGTCTTTTGGATGCCTTCCCTTCTTGGTTCCCTTGCCAGGTTTCTTTCCGTCCTTTTTGGCCTTTTTGGGTTTCTTCCTGCAAGCCAACACAAATATTAGAAATAAAGATCTATTTTTTACAACACAGATCAAAGAAAAGTTAAAGAAAACATTGATAGATATTCAGGGTTTAACCATTTACTCATCCTATTTCATTATTCAGAGATGACATGTTAATTTTCTCACTTTTTATCATTCTTTGACTTCGAGGTCTTGCCCTTTTTAGCCTTTTTAGCCAATCCAACGGAAAGAGGATCGAACTTGCTGCGGGCATAAGAGTTGAGTCTTCGAAGGAAGGCGTCAATGAAATTATTATAACGAGCTTGCTCTTTAGCGTCAATGGTGACAGCCTTTTCCTGCGCAACGTCTTCACCGCGAGCACCTAAAATGTAAAAATGGGCCTTGTAATATATCTTTGCAGTGCCAAGCCTGGAGTAAATCTACCATGGTTAGTCAGAATAACAGCAGAGACAAAAAATAAGATCCTTCACATAAACGGTAAGAAATATGAAGTAGATTTCAAGAATACTTAAGATTTAAAGTATTTGAATGACAGGGAATTGGAGAGCAGCACTTGCGAGGAGAGGATTGAGAATAAGCAGTTCAAAGGCTGAATATATGCGTGACAGTACAGTTGTTCAAGATTTCTGGTCCATAGTAGAGGCCAGTAGAAGCATGGATCAAGGGGTGAAACATCAGATCCAGACAGGATGAGAAAACGAAATCTGCATCTAGGGTTCTCTTTGATAAGAATGTTCCTCTGAAATTGAATGGAAATGTTTATAGGACAACTATAAGACCAGAGATGTTGTATGGAACAGAAACAGCAAGTATGAGGATAACAGAGGAGAAAATGAATGCAGTAGAAATGAGAATACTGAGATAGATATCTGGATTAATAAGAGAGGATAAGATTCAAAATGTGCATATAAGAGGGTCAACAAAGGTTGTTGAAGTATCAAAGAAAATGCAGGAGGAAAGCCTTAGATGGTTTAAACACTTGTTACGAAGAGATGAACATCATGTTGGAAGACATATTATGGAGATGGAAGTTTTTGGTAGAAGAAAGAAATGAAGACCAAGAAAGAGTTAGCAGGATTGTGTAGGGAATGATTTGCTATGGAAAGGTATTGACGAAAACGAAGCACAGAACAGAAATCGATGGAGATTACTTATTAATAACGGCGACCCCATATAGAAACAGGATGAATAGAGTACACTATTAATCCTTATAGAAATGTGTTAAAGATGATAAGACGACGACGAAAGACACCACAAAGTAGACGATGCCATCGTGTATTTAATCGTACATTGAGAAGAAAAACAATTTTATGATCGAATCCAAAGATTTCAGTTCAAAATAAGTTTAAAATAAAAGGCCTAGAATGATACTTACGTGCTTGGCGTTTATTTTCCCTCTCGACTGCAGCTTCTGCGTCTACAGAAGAGAATATACAGTAGTTATTTTTAGACAGTGCCCTTCTCTGTTTATCTCACCCTCTCCCATACAAAAAGAAACATAAACGCAAAAAAAAGGCTCTTTTATGCCTGACTCTTCTTTCATACAAACGTATCATTTATGGTCCTAAATACAGTAGCAAGTAGCAGCAGTCTTATCTTATGCAACAATCAGGCAGATATTTGACTCTTCTCGATGGCTAGATATGAAAGCATCCAAACTGTCTGTAAACAGCCGTTGTAATTGAGAACTAGATCTGACAAGGAAATATTCATGGCTATTTTATGTTACTTGACTCAAAAGCGATTGACTTATTCTTAATAAGTTGCTATACTTCCAATTTTTTTTTTTTTTTATCGTGAAGCGAAACAATTAAGAAATTAATTTTTTTTTCTGAAAAGACAGAAAATAAACAATAATACATAGTTACGT
>NC_090728.1:171549984-171554984 GCF_036898095.1 Palaemon carinicauda
ATATATTGGACACAGATGATGGCGATAAAGACTCTCGTCACATCGGACGTCCAGCACCGCTAAAGGTTTCTTTTTCGTCTTGATGATACGTCAAGTTCCGGACAATATCCCTCACCAGCAGCGGCTAGCAGAGCCGGCAACCCACAGACAATATCATCTACAGTCACTGTTTACGCACCTCTTTACACTCCCAAGATCTCCAAGCAACTGAAGATTTCCACCGATCGCGGTGCGTGATATAGGAATCCTAGGGAAGGAGGCCAACTTAGAATTCACTCAAGAGAAACTTTTCTCGATGTAGAAACCTGCTCATATTGAGGTCAAACCCCCAGACGGAACTGATAAGTTACTTCCCCATCGAGGATGGGCGCTTGGGGAAGCACACGTAAATTAATAAATGTCCACACTCCATTATTCATGACTTGGCTTACTTGCATACTAGCTGTATAAAATGTACTCATTGAAGGTAAATTGAGTCATAATGAGCTAAATTATACTATGTAAGCATAGGTGAATGGCTGATTGTATCTTCAAACTTTTTTCTTTTATAAAACTAAGAATTATAGATTTAGAAGAAAAAAAATATTCATGTCAACAGCACATGATTGATCACTGTCTGATTCATCTGGTTAATCCTCATCATCAAATTCATAATGATCATGATCATCCCTTATATTGAATTCATCGCACTTTGTTTTGTCTCCTTCCTCATCTACTAATACACTCGAGATCTTTGGATATGATGTCTCCCTCAAACCATAATGGTTTAAGTTTATTTCTGTCAGAATTTATGTGAAAACCAAACTCCTGAGGAAATGGTAATTTCGGATATTGTTCAATAAGCTCTATTCCAGATGCACTCTTGGTAATCAACTCTCTTCAAGAACTCTTTTGCATGGGGGAAACTTTGCAAAGATCAAAAGTGACTACTGGCAGTATACTCGTGACTATAGTTGAACCACTGAGTTTCTTGGCCTTTATTTCTTGGGCATTTGTTTTTATGTAAAAACTTTCGTTGGCAACTTTCATGATAAACACGTCAATAAATAAATGAACAAATAAATATGAAAAATAATTATTAACTTCTAAGTACATATGATCAATTACCTTAAAATTTTCCATAAAAATTAGTCACTTCATCCTTTATAATAAGTATGGTAATTGTCAGGAGAAAGAAACATCAATTAGTTATTTGGATTTATCAGTTTGAAGCGGATAGAGAAGTTTTGGTATTTGTTTCAGTGTAACATAAACTTTGCCTGTAAGAAATGTCAACACAGGCTCAAATGAAAACGTATGTAACAAGGAAGTATTTATAATGCAATATGTAATTATAGATTAGTTATTTTTTCCTGAGAGGACTTCGTTTGCAAAGAGAAATATGTTAAAATCAAGATTTTTTTTCGGTTTGTCTGTGTACATTTTGTATTACTTTCAAAATACATATACTATCGTAATTATTGCTCTTTAACGATGTTTCTTGATATATTGTAATAGTCCCTGCAAAATTTTATGAAAGTCTGAATATTTTTGACAGCCTATATAAGACTTAATATAGATTTATGTGAGGCGGAATTGAGCATAGTGTGAAGGTGGGGGTGGGGGGGGGGGGGGGGTTGGCCCCTATATGAGAACGGCTCCAAGTTGAGGAAGGTCGCTATATTTTTGACATAGCCCAAGACATAAGTTATCAGAAAGTGTGAGTTTAAAAAAATTTGCAGAAAACATCCTGAGGGGTGGTCCTGCCTATATCAATCACATTGTGATAACTAACATGAAAAGTATAAATGATCATATTATAAATGTGTTTGTATAAAAGTAGACAAGGTGTAACTATAAAATTTCTTAATAAAAGTAGAAAAAAAACACATTATACTTTCCTATATTCATTTTTTTTTTTCATCATATTTATTATGAATATTTTAATTAAGCTGTATGGAAAATCTAACATTGGCTTAGCCCCCATCATACTACCTGGCGAGCCCACTACTCTCACATTTCTGTGAAAAATTTCACTCTCGTATTGTCTCATATAGGCTTCTTCCGAAGGCTATTTGATCTCTCTCTCTCTCTCTCTCTCTCTCTCTCTCTCTCTCTTTACGTATGTATTATTTTGCCAAAAATTGCAGACTCACTCAGAAGCGACATACAAGTAAAACACATTCTCCATGATCAGATAATACGTGCACCCATGCATAAATAAGATAATCTGATTTACTAAACAACTGTTGAAAAATAAATTTCAAGATGAAGAAACTTACCAAACGGAAACGGTGATTACCACTTGCATACACACACACACACACACACACACATATATATATATATATATATATATATATATATATATATATATATATATATATATATATATATATATACATATATATATATATATATATATATATATATATATATATATATATACATATATATATATATATATATATATATATATATATATATATATATATATATATATATATATATATATATAAAACACGCATTTTTTCACATATATGTAATCCAGCTAGATAGTTGAACTATCAATAAAGCGAGAACATATTAGTTATAAGGAAATCGATGATTTGGTAAAAAATAACTTTAATTCTCGCCCGCTGTAAAGTTTTCTTTTAAGAAATGGACCTAGCGAGTGATGGTTACGTTGCTATGGATACTATTGGGCGGGGTACTGTCTTCCTCTGTTTTAGAGTCCTTGGCTTGACATATCGAAGCTTGCTCAGGCTGCTCTGCCGTTTCTCTGAACAGTTTGGGGGTTGTTGGTAACCGGTATACTTGACTCGCGCAACGTTGGGAAGTCGGTAAGTAAATAGCTGTTTTGTGTTTATATTCACCTGTGTTATCTTTTATTTTGGTTTTGGAGGGCTGTTGATATATAAGTAATTACTCTACACTGTCAAATACCCGTGTCTTATTATACGGGGTTTTAAGTTATTTATCTGTAGTTATTTTGATACTTCTGTATTAACATCAGGTTTATTTTTACTTTCAGGAAATTAAGGGTTGGGATCTGATCATTTGTGCGTTGTAACTTTATCTGGATGGAAATAATATTGTTGCCTATACGATCCTTTTGTACAGACCCACATGTCGTTCAATAGAGATTGACCAATGACACCGCTGGAATCTGGTGAAGTATTTTTTCCATCTGAACTAAAAGGCAAGTATTGTTTTGTTTGATTTTATGCAATCCCAAAGCAAGCCAGTCCTCCCCGATTAGGGGCGGCGCCCCTAATCGTGGGAGGACGTTCCCTATAGCGGACGGTAGACCGTAAGAGGTCTACCGTGCGCTATAGGGAGGCTTGCTTTTAATCCCCTTAGTTTTAAGTTTGGTGAGTTGTTCAATTGTTTTGTATTTTATTTAGGTTTGCAGTTCACTTGGTCAGTTGATCACAAACATAGTGGAAAGTTTTTAACTCCTTTGCTTTTTATAGTTTTTTTTTTTCCATATCTTAATATCATATTATCAATAAATTCTTATTTTGAAAGTATTTGTATGTAAGCTTTATTGTACGAATGTAATTTTAGTATACGCTATTACAATATCTAATTTAATATAAAGATCTCTTATGTAGGGTTAACTGACTTTTAGTAGAAACTTTTCTGATAATTGACCTTCTTTCAGATTTGATGGAGCGACTTCAAGATAAAGCATGAATACGGTGAATCAGTGACTTCCAATTTCTACCAAGCAATATTTGGTTTGGTTGAATTGGTTGAAGATTGCAACTGGAAACTCCATCAGATATTCTAAAAATACTAAAGGTTTTTACTGGAAATTATGCTTGGATCTGCACTAAATACTTCAAGATAGAAGGCTCTAATATTTGGATAAAGATGTCCATTGAAATGTTTGACAATCTGGATTTTACTGAAAGATTTGGAAAACTTAGAAATTCCGGTAAATAGGTTGTTAAGTTGTAACAAATATTTGCCCTTTATAGAGGTATTTGACAAATTGACTGTCAACGCTAGGAATTTTGAGGTATTATAAGTGAAATTTCTTCCAGTTTTATAGGCTAATCTTGATAAAATCTGCAAGAGTTGAACAGAAGGAAATTTAAACTTTGTCGATTCGTCAAATCGTTCATTAGAATGATTAATGATCGGCTTTCTTCAGCAGAATGAAATCTATCATGTTCATATCTAATTGATGGTTGTTTGAATCCATTTTTTTCCTTTTAAAGGTTTAATTGTGAAATCTCTTCAAATAAACTTATCTTCGCTACTTCATGGTTGTTCTATTTGCTTGATATAAGCTATTACAGAAATTTATTTAAAATTTTATGGTAAATTATTTTGGTTTCACGGCTTCTAACTCTTAGGGTCAAGAAATTTAATTTGGCCATTTTTCTTAATTACTAAAATTCTGGTTTTAACGACGTCTTGGCTTTTATAATGTTGACTTCTGAAAAATAGTATGAGCACAAGTATATGAAACAAGAATTTAATTGAAACTGCCCTCTTAGTACTTACAAATGAGAAACCTTGGGTTGGCTGACTGAAAAAGAAATGGTTACTTTGAGTTGCTCAGGAAAATGAATTATGATACTTGTGTAATTTCTGTTGCATATATATAAACGTTTTTTATAAATTAACTAACTTTTTCTAAAGTTATGCGGCAGTACTCAAGAAGATCTTTAACTAGGGTTAGAAGTTTGGTGTTTTGAACTAACATCCTTAAGGGTATTGTTGAGTTAAGTAATGTACTGACTAAGAGATTGGTTAAATTACGACCCTTCTTTAAGGAGGTGATTTGTTTTAAAATCTCTTTAAATATAGCGTACAGGGGGAATTTAAAGGGTTTTTAGTAAAGGGATTGTATCCCCATTAAAGGCATATGTGTTCAGGGAAAGAACTGAAGAATTCATAAACTTCAAGTTAAGCTGTAGCGTTTTATCGCTTCCCTTTAATTCTTTCATTCGTACCATAATGTATTTTTTTTTTCTCCTTGTAATGAGAATTTGTTTTGGGAGTGT
>NC_090728.1:171558162-171575662 GCF_036898095.1 Palaemon carinicauda
TTAATAATCAAAAGCTGAGTAAAATATTGTAAATTGACGCAATTGAATTACTTTTTCAACGTAAATATATTGGACACAGATGATGGCGATAAAGACTCTCGTCACATCGGACGTCCAGCACCGCTAAAGGTTTCTTTTTCGTCTTGATGATACGTCAAGTTCCGGACAATATCCCTCACCAGCAGCGGCTAGCAGAGCCGGCAACCCACAGACAATATCATCTACAGTCACTGTTTACGCACCTCTTTACACTCCCAAGATCTCCAAGCAACTGAAGATTTCCACCGATCGCGGTGCGTGATATAGGAATCCTAGGGAAGGAGGCCAACTTAGAATTCACTCAAGAGAAACTTTTCTCGATGTAGAAACCTGCTCATATTGAGGTCAAACCCCCAGACGGAACTGATAAGTTACTTCCCCATCGAGGATGGGCGCTTGGGGAGGCACACGTAAATTAATAAATGTCCACACTCCACTATTCATGACTTGGCTTACTTGCATACTAGCTGTATAAAATGTACTCATTGAAGGTAAATTGAGTCATAATGAGCTGAATTATACTATGTAAGCATAGGTGAATGGCTGATTGTATCTTCAAACTTTTTTCTTTTATAAAACTAAGAATTATAGATTTAAAAAAAAAATATTCATGTCAACAGCACATGATTGATCACTGTCTGATTCATCTGGTTAATCCTCATCATCAAATTCATAATCATCATGATCATCACTTATATTGAAATCATCGCACTTTGTTTCGTCTCCTTCCTCATCTCGAGATCTTTGGAGATGATGTCTCCCTCAAACCATAACGGTTCAAGTTTATTTCTGTCAGAATTTATGTGAAAACCAAACTCCTGAGGAAATGGTAATTTCGGATATTGTACAATAAGCTCTATTCAAGATGCACTCTTGGTAATTAACTCTCTTCATTGCACAAGAACTCTTTTGCATGGTGGAAACTTTGCAAAGATCAAAAGTGACTACTGGCCGTATACTCGTGACTATAGTTGAACCACTGAGTTTCTTGGCCTTTATTTCTTGGGCATTTGTTTTTATGTAAAAACTTTCGTCGGCAACTTTCATGATAAACATGTCAATAAATAAATGAATAAATAGATATGAAAAATAATTATTAACTTCTAAGTACATATGAACAAATACCTTGAAATTTTCCATAAAAATTAGTCACTTCATCCTTTATAATAAGTATGGTAATTGTCAGGAGAAAGAAACATCACTTAATTATTTGGATTTATTAGTTTGAAGCGGATAGAGAAGTTTTGGTATTTATTTCGGTGTAACGTAAACTTTGGCTGTAAGAAATGTCAACACAGGCTTAATGAAAACGTATGTAACAAGGAAGTATTTATAATGCAATATGTAATTATAGATTAGTTATATCTTCCAGAGAGGACTTCGTTTGCAAAGAAAAATATGTTAAAATTAAGATTTTTTTTTCTGTTTGTATTTGTACATTTTGTATTACTTTCAAAATACATATTATACTGTCGTAATTTTTGCTCTTTAATAATGTTTCTTGATATATTGCAATATTCCCTGCAAAATTTTATGAAAGTCTGAATATTTTTGACAGCCTATATAAGGCTTAATGTAGAATTATGTGAGGCGGAATTGAGCATAGTGGGAAGAGGTGGGGGGGGGGGGGGGGGGGGGGTTTGGCCCCTATGTGAGAACGGCTCTAAGTTGAGGATGGTCGCTATATTTTTGACACAACCCAAGACATAAGTTATCAGGAAATGTGATTTTAAAAAAATTAGCAGAAAACATCCTGAGAGGTGGTCATGCCTATATCAATCACATTGTGATAACTAACATGAGAAGTATAAATGATCATATTATAAATGTGTTTGTATAAAAGTAGACAAGGTGTAACTATAAAATTTCTTAATAAAAGTAAAAAAAAAAATCACATACTTTCCTATATTGGCTGCTATTCATTTTTTTTTTTTTTTTTTTTTGTCTTTCATCATATTTATTATGAATATTTTAATTAAGCTGTATGGAAAATCTAACATTGGCTTAGCCCTCATCATACTACCTGGCGAGACCGCTACTCTCACATTTCTGTGAAAAATTTCACTCTCGTATTGTCTCATATAGGCTACTTCCGAAGGCTATTTGATCTCTCTCTCTCTCTCTCTCTCTCTCTCTCTCTCTCTCTCTCTCTCTCTCTCTCTCAATTTTGCCAAAAATTGAAGAATCACTCAGGAGCGACATACAAGTAAAACTCATTCTCCATGGTCAGATAATACGTGCACCCATGCAATAAATAGAATAATCCGATTTACTAAACAACTGTTGAAAAATAAATTTCAAGATCAAGAAACTCACCAAACGGAAACAGTGATTACCACTTGCATACAAACACACACACACACACACACACACACATATACTGTATATATATATATATATATATATATATATATATATATATATATATATATATATATATATATATATATATATATATATATATATATATATATATAAAACACGTATTTTTCCACATATATGTAATCGAGCCAGATAATTGAACTGTCAATAAAGCGAGAACATAGTAGTTATAAGGAAATCGATTATTCTGTGAAAATAACTTTAATTCTCGCCCGCTGTAAAGTTTTCTTTTAAGAAATGGACCTAGCGAGTGATGGTTACGTTGCTATGGATACTATTGGGCGGGGTACTGTCGTCCTCTGTTTTAGAGTCCTTGGCTTGACATATCGAAGCTTTCTCAGGCTGCTCTGCCGCTTCCCTGAACAGTTTGGGGGTTGGTGGTAACCGGTATACGTGACTCGCTCTACGTTTGTCAAGTCGGTAAGTAAAGAACTGTTTTGTGTTTATATTCACCTGTGCTATCTTTTGTTTTGGTGTCGTTCGGCAATTTTGGTGGGCTGTTGATATATAAGTAATTACTCAACACTGTCAAATACCCGTGTCTTAACATACGGGGTTTTTAGGTATTTATCTGTACACAATGTTTTTTTTGATACTTCTGTATTAATATTGGGTTTATATTTTACCTTTCAGGAAAGGTTGGGATCCCCTGATTATCTGTGCGTTGTATCTTTATCTGGATGGAGAAAAATGCTGTTGTCTATACTATCCTTTCCTATCGACCCATATGTCGGTTTAATAGATTGACCAATGACATCGCTGGAATCTGGTGAAGTATTTTTCCATCTGAACTAAAAGGCAAGTATTGTTTTGCTTGATTTTATGCAATCCCAAAGCAAGCCAGTCCTCCCCGATTAGGGGCGGCGCCCCTAATCGTGGGAGGACGTTCCCTATAGCGGACGGTAGACCGTAAGAGGTCTACCGTGCGCTATAGGGAGGCTTGCTTTTAATCCCCTTAGTTTTAAGTTTGGTGAGTTGTTAAATTGTTTTGTATTTTATTTAGGTTTGCAGTTCACTTGGTCAGTTGATCACGAACCTAGTGGAAAGTTTTTAACTCCTTTGCTATTCATATAATGGTTTTTTCCATATCTTAATATCATATTATCAATAAATTCTTATTTTGAAAGTATTTGTATGTAAGCTTTGTTGTACGAATATAATTTTAGTATAAGCTATTACAATATCTAATTTAATATAAAGATCTTTTATGTAGGGATAACTGACTTTTAGTAGAAACTTTTCTGATAATTGACCTTTCAGATTTGATGGAGCGACTTCAAGATGAAGCATGAATACGGTGAATCAGTGACATCCAGTTTCTACCAAGCAATATTTGGTTTGGTTTTATTGGTTGAAGATTGCTACTGGAAACTCCATCAGATATTCTAGAAATACTAAAGGTTTTTACTGGAAATTCTGCTTGGATCTGCACTATTTACTCCAAGATGGTTACTGGAACTCTCACAGAAGGCTCTAATATTTGGATAAAGATGTCCATTAAAATGTTTGAGAATCTGGATTTTACTGAAAGATTTGGAAAACTTAGAAATTCCGGTAAATAGGTTGTTAAGTTGTAACAAATATTTGCTCTTTATAGAGGTATTTGACAAATTGACTGCCAACGCTAGTAATTTTGAAATATTATAAGTGAAATTTCTTCCGGTTTTATTAGCTAATCTTGATAAAATCTGCAAGAGTTAAACAGAAGGAAATTTGAACTTTGTCGATTTCTTAAATCGTTCATTGGAATGATTAATGATCTATGAAGTCTTCTTCAGCAGAATGAAGTCTTATCATGGTCATATCTAATTGATGGTTGTTTGAATCCATTTTTTTTTTCCTTTTAAAGGTTTAATTGTGAAATCTCTTCAAATAAACTTATCTTCGCTACTTCATGGTTGTTCTATTTGCTTGATATAAGCTATTACAGAAATTTATTTAAAATGTTATGGTAAATTTTTAGTTTCACGGCTTCTAACTCTTAGGGTCAAGAAATTTAACTGCCATTTTTCTTAATTACTAAAATTCTGGTTTTAAAGTCGTCTTGGCTTTTATAATGTTGACTTCTGAAAAATAGTATGAGCACAAGTATATGAAACAAGAATTTAATTTAAAATTTCCTGTTAGTATTTACAAATGAGAAACCTTGGGTTGGGTGACTGAAAAGAAATTGTTACTTTGAGTTGCTCAGGAAGATGAATTATGATACTTGTGTAATTTCTGTTACATATATATAAAGGTTTTTTAATAAATCAACAAACTTTATCTAAAATTATTCGGAGTTATGCAGCGGTACTCTAGAAGATCTTTAACTAGGGTTAGAAGTTTGGTGTTGTGAACTAACATCCTTAATGGTATTGTCGAGTTAAGTAATGCACTGACAAAGAGATTGGTTAGATTCACGACCCTTCTGTAAGGTGATTGTTTTAAAATCTCTTGAAATATAGTGTACAGGGGGAATTTAATGAAGAGTGTTTTAGTTAAGGGATTGTATCGCCATTAAAGGCATATGTGTTCAGGGAAAGAACTGAAGAATTCATGAACTTTAAGTTAAACTGTAGCGTTTTATAGTTTCCCTTTAATTCTTTTAATCGTACCATAATGTATTTTTTTTTCTTTTGGTAATGAGATCATTTGTTTTGGGAGTGTTAGTATTTCAATACAATTAAGCCTTTTTCTTTTTGTTCCAACATTGGAAGCCTGGGAAATAGACGATAGGACAATGGGTTGATAATCGTACAATGATGAATTTTACCTGTACTGATATTTTAGATAACTTAAAGAAAAAAAACATTTGATTAAATTATGTTAAGAAACTGGTAGAGCCAATTCTAAGGAATATAATAATTTTGTCCCAAGGTTTTTCTTTCGAAATTTTATAACATTTTGTTTTAGTTTAGTTTCAACCAATTAAAGTTTAAAGCTAAAGCCTTTAAGACGTGACTAAACATTAAATATCAATCTTGAGACATGGTAAAGATTACGTTGATCATCTTCCTTTATCTAAATGTATATATATGAAGGAGTCATTTAGGATACAGAACAACGGTCAGGTAGGAGTTCGTACCTGGGGAAAAAAGTTGTAAGGAATAGTTGTTTATGGGGCTAACAGGTGCAGTAGATAATTCGGATAATTCTGAAGTTTAAGAATTATGAGGCTTTCAAAACTGATG
Organism: Palaemon carinicauda; assembly: GCF_036898095.1. Classification (NCBI taxonomy): domain Eukaryota; kingdom Metazoa; phylum Arthropoda; class Malacostraca; order Decapoda; family Palaemonidae; genus Palaemon; species Palaemon carinicauda. Next base: position 171,563,757 of record NC_090728.1, read on the forward strand.
ACTTTTTTTTTTTTCCTGAAAACTTAATAAGAATCATATTTAAAGTTTTTAAGTTCTTAAAAATCATAGGCTACTTTGTTTTCATTCTGTACAACGATGTAGATAGTTTAAAGGACCGTTCTATATTAAAAGGAACTAGCTACTTTTTCATTGCGGAGAGGGTTTAACCCAACAGCAATATTTTCATAGAATTTTTTTTAGAAGCTCAGGATATTTTATTTCTAGCTTTTACAAACTGTTGTTTAACTGATAGAGGGAATAGCCTTTTATTTAGAGATGACACACTATGGATCCTGAGGGGGAGGGAGGTTGTCACGCAGAGTTGCGTTCCACATTTTTAAAAGAAAAAAAAAAAAGTTTTATTGTAATTTACAGGGAAAATGTTTGACTGCTTAACTCGACATATGTGTGAGAAAATAGTAATTTTGAACGTTACTTTATTTTAAGGTTTCATTCTCAAGTTATTTTATGAGTTTTCCTACTACGGTCCTCTTGCTTAAAAGTTGAAAACTATTTGTGATTTAACATTTAAAAGTAAATTCAACATTCACGAGCATTAGTGTCAAAACCATTCAAATTACAATACTTGATATGGTCATAAATGTGCATAGTAGAGTCAAAATGAACGCTTATCCCCTTTAATGGACATTTTTTTTTCTTCTTCCTATCGACTCCTATACATTACCGTTTTTATACAACGAATTTCCCTTGGTGTCTTCATTCTCAAGTCAGAGATAGTTTGACATCATAACTATTTATGGCTAAAAGCATGAAAGTCATGTCTTTTAGGGATAATATCAATAAATAGTCCTTGGTTAAAAATGTCTTGGTAGGTAATCATGCGCAATAGACAAGAGTAACTGCAACATAGTTGGAATCGGCTTAATTCTCTTGATTTATTTTATGAGAGAGAGAGAGAGAGAGAGAGAGAGAGAGAGAGAGAGAGAGAGAGAGAGAGAGAGAGAGAGAGAGAGAGAGTCGTATCCATTATACATTAGCATTACCATAATAATCACAAAATAACTATTAGTCCTTTTATATCAATATCAGGAAAAATCACATATCAATTGCCAAAATCTAATGTTTTCTTTTCAATAAAAATGATGGGGAAGTTCGGAATCTTTCTTCTCCCGGTGTAGGGTTTAGTCCCATCTTGAATGTATTTTCTATGAAGAGATTCTAATCCTTTTAGGAAACTGTTACACTTGAATTTAGGTATAGTGCGTGTCAGTGCTGATTACGTAAGTTTTAAATAAAATATATCGGGATGTTGTTATTGAATAATGCATTTTCACCTAATAATATATAAGTATAAGGTGAAATAAAAAAAAAAATAGCTCTGGAATTGCTTAAAACTTCTACAGTTGCTTTGGTCATGTTTTCCAACCCCTTCTTTTTTAAAGTACTGTATTCACGCTTGGGAATAGAATGCTGAAAATTCTGGAACAAAAACGAAAGATGGGAATAACGGTCATCCTTTTAAATATATTAGTTACTCATAAAAGTAATAAGTGTTATCGTTTTCTTTAGCTTGAGATACCTAGTTTTCTATTAAACTCTTTTTACTGTATTTGGGTAACTATTATATTTAGCCTTCTTTACTTAAGACTTTTAAGGCCTGAGACTTTGGTATTATTCTGGGTTCATATTTAAGAGGTAATAACAATTACATATATACAAATATACATATTAAGCTGAAATATTAGTAACTCAAAAACTGTGAAATTTCTAGAACATAACTTTCATTACAAATGTAGTGAATATGATTTCTATTATATCGCTTGCTTATAGGTTATAGCAATATATTCAATACATAAGTAATGAAAGCTCCACAGTTTAACTAATAATCTTGTATCTTTATCAGTTACTTTTTATATTTTCAACCATAACTTTGTCTCCTACTTTCAGTGTCGGGATATTCCTTTAGTTTTGTCATAGATATCCATAGGAACTTAAATTTTCCTTCAAGTTTCAGTTTTTCAGTGAAAATTATAATACTTCTTAAGATTGATGTGACTATGATTTGAGATAAACAAACATTGTGTATTTGTATTATTTTTTTTTTTGCTAGTATCAGCACATACGTTATACTAACAAAATACGACGGCACGTCAACTCTTTCAAGATAATTAAAACCAAGTAGGCCTATTAAAAGTATGTATAGTTTAAGGAAAAGGCCATCGACAGGCAGTTACTTATAACTATTTTCCCGGTAGGTGATATTACAAGAAATTGATTATTAAAAAGAAATTATATCATGGCGCCATTTATCTATTTATTCATCCATATTGAACAACTTTGAATTATTAACAGACGAAAAAAGTAGAAAATTAATATAGTTTAGGACTAAACAATTGTAAGATATTGTAAAATTGTAATTGAACATTGCATACGTCCAATAAATATATTACTCTCATGGTGCAGACACAGAATGGTTAGTCTTTTTAACAGTGAAAAATAATGGTCCTCTAATATAGCTTTTGGTTAAGAGTATTTATGGTTAAAAAAAATTTCCACATGGTATTATCATGTTTATCAAATTTAGACACTGGGAATGAAATTAAAATATCTTGAAAATATCTAGGGATTAGATTGTGAGCATATAAAATTGTGCATACAAGAATCTTAGTCTAAGTTGCCGTTTAGTTTATGTATATATATATATATATATATATATATATATATATATATATATATATATATATATATATATATATATATATATATATATTAAAAGTTGCATAGTTTTCATTGAAAGAACTTATTGGAGATCAAAGGAACAAAACAATTTCTAGTATTTAATTTCCCTTTCCATTATCTATTAAAGGGTGGTTTTAGTTTCTGGTGTTTTGGCAAATTCTGTCTTATATCATATTGCTAAAAAATAACTTAAAAAGACACGGGATGACGAAAGAACAAATTACGTTGTTGCATTCATAAGGAAGACTTATTTAAAAACACACGCATTCCATTTTATTAAACAGACAAAATTGAGGTTTTTGTAGATCAACTCAATGCAGTAAATAATGCAATTACGTAAACAAGGATGATGATAATAAAATCATAACGCATTTTGTGTTACTCGTAAAGTTTGTGAGATTTATATAGATCAAGTGGAAAAGTGCCTTTCTAGATATATCCCATAAAGTTGTTGATATTTTCGAGTGTTTTTATTCTTTCGTATCGTAGTTCGTAGACCAGTTTCTTTCTATGGCACTGATTGCGTTAGTAAATTCGATAGGATTTTCCCCATTTCTGCCTCGTTTTACTGCTGCTAATCTTTATTAATGTTGATACTTTGAAGTTTTATGATTTCACAAGGGACATAATGGTTACCTTGATCATCAAAATGTTACCAGCAATTCTTCCTTTTTCTGAAGTGGCCAATTTTAGTTAAACCTTAATTAAGGTGGTCTTGAACGTGCATTTTTTCCCTTTAGGGGATTATATATATATATATATATATATATATATATATATATATATATATATATATATATATATATATATATTTATATATATATATATATATATATATATATATATATATATATATATTTATATATATATATATATATATATATATTTTTATATATATATATATATATATTTATATATATATATATATATATATATATATGTGTATGTATATATATATATATATATATATATATATATATATATATTATATATATATATATATATATATATATATATATATATATATATACGTGTATGTATATATATATATATATATATATATATATATATATATATATATAATGTTATATTTCTATATATCTATATATCTATTTATCTATATCTATATCTATATAAATATACAGTATATATATATATATATATATATATATATATATATATATATATATATATATGTATATATATATATATATACAGTATCTAACCATGTGTATATATATATATATATATATATATATATATATATATATATATATATATATATATATATACAGTATACAGTATATATACAGTATATATATATATATATATATATATATATATATATATATATACATATATATATATATATATATATATATATATATATATATATATATATATATACATATATATATATATATATATATATATATATATATATACAGTCAGCCCACCCTATTTGGGAGTTTGTTCTTTGCAATTACGATTATTTGCGACACAGAGAACCATGTAACCTATTAAATAAAAAATTGTATATTCGCGGTTTCGCGAAAATTACTCTCTTGGCCAAACGATTTCAAACCGACCTCTCTCCTTTGCACCCAGCATCCATTCTGCAATTTTCCTCTCCCCCACATCTCAGCACCCCATCTCTCGCTCTCTCGGCCTTAGTCTTGAATCCTCTATCCTCACGTGTCCATCTTCTACTTCGTTCCTTCCTGTGCTGAATCCCATTTTGATGTGAAAAATCTGTACATATCCTGTGTGCTTGTATTGATTTTAGTATAAAATGTAATATGTACAGTACATTACGGTACCCTATGCACCAAACATTCGACAGGTCAAAGAGTAGCATCATGCTCCATACTTATTACGTAGACTTTCATAAATAAATGGTTAATAGTGTTGTACTGATACTTTTACTTTTTATTTTTTTATTGTATTATTGTGTAATACACTAGTACTATTGTTATATTAAGTACTGTGTAGTACTGTACATGAAATACAGTATTTTACAATAGCAATGTAGATATAAATTATGAGTACAGTGAGTTTCAGCTTCACGAGTTAACCTGACGAAAACATCAAACACTTATGAGTGTCACCTTAGCTAATTAGGCTGTACTGTAGTGATAGTACTGTACATATATTACAGAAATATATGCTTCAGTATTTGCAACTTTTATATTAGATAGGAACAACACTGTTTTGTTTTTATAGTACGTTATTTACCTTTAAGTGTGTCAATGACTAGTGTTACGTGTGCCGGAGTCTTACGTACATGAGTGTACATGCACTGTACATTTACTGAAATGTGTTCATACTATAATACAATATTTATACTATGATAGAAACCAATTAAAAACAATATCACGCAGTACTTAGTGTGTTAGTGGACCACACTTAGGCAATAAGCAGAGAGTTATTAGGTTAGGAGTTTTATATATATATATATATATATATATATATATATATATATATATATATATATATATACATACTGTATATGTGTGTGCGTATTTGTGTTATCGATTACGCTATCATTTTTTTATGGTTTGTATATATCTCTCTTGTGATGTTGCCATCAGGTTAAAAAATTCTTTTGGATTTTGTGTATCTGAAACTTTACATGGATATTTTAAGAATATTTCTAATTAATTGTATATTATTAGCTTCATTATTGATTGGAGATTGGGCGTGAAAATTGGCGATTGTTGAATTTCAAATAATCATCAATGCTCGTGTGGATTGAAGGAAATCTTTCAGTATCTCTGTGGTCCTCCTACTCCAATTTTCGTTGACCATAATAATCACTCATTTAATCAACAAATCAGCCCTAGAATAACAAACTACTTCGGTTTCCTTTCTTGTTTGTTTCCAATGTTGATTAGAAATCAATTCAGGATTTCTTCTAATTTTATTCTTTCCATACTATTATTGATGGTACGCTAATTTTCTTCTCAACACTTTATCATTGTTTTGAGTACAAGCAAAATACTCTCTTTTATCCATAGCTGGGAAAGATCACAGCAGACTACTTGTGTCCTGTGTAGGCATCACCCAGTCTTAGCCTTATTTCTTACTTACTTTTTGGGGTTAACATAATACACACGTTATTTCTTTTTCTTTTTAGAGGGGTAAAAAAAATCAATGTTATACTTAGCCTACTTTACTAATGATATAACAATAAATTAATAACAAATAAATATAATGATGCGAGTACCAGCTCGCTGTGGGCTACAGAGCAAATGTGGGGCAAGAGACAATGTATCGATATTTCACTGTATCGTCAAGTTTCTTCTTTGATGGCAGACCGATGCGTCAGAATCCTTTGTACCTCATCTTTGTGGCCTCTTCAAGTCAACCTCTGCTCGGGAGATTCCTTCTAAAGTCCTATAAAGGCAACAATGGTATAAAAGGATTCACAAGGAATCTCACGAAAGCTTTCATATTTTTCTTCTTTCGTTCAACACTTTTTAATTCTTTTTTTTTTCTTCCCTTTCTTCTTCTTCCTTTTTTTATTCTTAATCAGGGGATGAATTTAAGAGAGCTTGCTGAGATAGAGAGTACGGCGGTGGTCAGTTTCGTGGTCAGAGGTCAAGCGTTTGAGGTCGGCTGCCTTTTAGGTCCAAGATAAACTTGTCAGAAGATCTTCAGAAGTGCACATTCTGAAGAGGATCTGTCAGGTACTTTTATTTTCTTACATTTTGTAATTTTCTGACTTTTTATTGTTTTTCTATATTTTCTTATGAGAACAATTGTTGAGGATTGATTTAGTGTAACCTCACATAGAGCCTAAAGGCCGGAAACAAATAACATTTAATGTGAGATCAACTATGAAAAAAACAAGAACCAAAATAAACCCTGAGAGAAAACGAAAACTGAATTTCCAGCAATTCCACTTTTTAGAATTTAAGTCAGAGAAATCCATTCATTTCTAACGAATCAACTGCGTTCTCTTTTTACTCCTCTGCATTGCTCTTAGCTTCACCAGTAGAAAGAATCTTTCGGCTGGCGACCATCAGCTTATGGCTAGCGATTGGGGAGATCCTGTTGAGGGAGTTCTCCATGAAGTTGTTGTCCTTCTTGCCATCCTTATCTGTCTTGTGAAGGGTTCCATCGACCTGTTTATGAAGAATGGAAGAATTTAAAAACTAGGCCAATATATTAAAGTACTATCATACACTTAATACGAAATTTATGCAATGAAAATATATTTGTCCTAAGCTACCCGTAACAAGTGGGACGTGAGTAACGTTGAAAATTATAAATGGATTCATAAGGGTCTCATGAAGAGATTAAAGTAAGCTCTATACATACTTGGACAATAGCTGGACGAGCGACGTAGAATTTGGAGACCTTAACTTTTCCACTCTCGGCCACTTGGATGTACAGTTTACCAGTGAGTTCTGGTGAAATGGCCCTTGCTTCTTTGGTGGTGGCACTCATTCCCTTACCGAACTGAGGGCAAAGATAGTGAAGAGCGATAAGTTAACATTTGCAGGATATTGCTAAATGAATCAACCAATCGCTACAAATTATTAATGAGTAGCGAAAATTAACGTGGGGATAAAATGCTTTTCTTAAAATACAGAAGGTTATAAATCAATATACATATTCACAAGAAAAAGAGAAAAGAATCTAGTAAAAATTTACTAGTAAGGGCATCTCAGCTTAGGGTGGTTGTTAGTACAGAGGGATTATTTTTGTCTTTTGCAGCACATTACTATAATCATGAAACTATACAAACGTGACAGAAATGGAGAGAATGATTGAGTCTCCAAACCTGTTTTGGTTTTATACATTGGTTAAAGTTAAGTTAAGGATAAGGATAAGTAACGTTAATAAGATGCTTCTTCATGGAAGTTTACTTTCATTTTTATTGCTGAAGCATCTGTTTCAGCCTATGGTATGTGAGTCAATTTATGCCTTATAGAGTTCAATCATTTAATTATCTGATTATTAAATCCATTTAAGCCGTTATTGTAGAACAGTTTGTTTTATTGCTTGTGATGGAATGGAATCCTCGACTTTTTTCATGAATCTTTATTCAGTTTGTCTCCCTTTATTGGTTAGTTTACGTTAAATCATTCAATTCTTTGTGATAAATGAATAATATTTAATGTAGAGCTTCTTTGATTTATTAGTACATTCATATATGGATGATCATTTAAGATAATAACTAAAGTTTCAGTTTACCATGAGACTGGACGTGTCAGTTTAAACTACTGATAATTCATTTCGAAATTAGTTTTGTTTATTAAAAAAAAAAAACAATTTAGTGAACTTGTTAGAGTATAGATTAGTTTAAACTTTTGACTCATGACCATTTTATGCTGTGGTTAGTGAAGTTAGATAATAGGTGGTTAGTTAATTTGTTTCAATTTGAGGGTTGTATCAATTTTGCTTCTGGTTGATACATTAGCCTGTATGACTGTTGATTTATTTCGTTATGACTGACAGCTTATATATGCTCATCAAATTCAAGTTATTACTTGAGATGGCAAGTGATAAGTCAGTTGATCTTTCTAAATAACCAATTCATGAAATCATATCAGAAGTCATTATCACTGAGGAACCAATTTACTTGTGATTAGTTAGCAAATTAAAGTTTTACTGTGTATCAACTTAGGTCATAGCTAATGTTATCGTTACTATACAAAAGATGATGTAGTTAGGTCAAATAGAAGCTGAGGTCACAATTTACTACCATTTTCAGATGTATTGTTAGAAAATAATTGTTACAATCCCATGTCAAAAGTAGAAGGATCCTTTAAGCTTAATCCCGTCACGAAATTAGAGGATAAAAACCAGATTTTAATATAGCTCAATTAATACAGCAGTTGGAAGTACAGTAGTTGAATAAATTCTTCAAGAGTTATTGGAAAAAATTCTGTCTTCATTATATGAGTAGCTAGCAATCCTCCTCTTATCTTACTGCTCGTTCAGTCATACTGTTTTGAAATTAATACCTGGTGTTTGGAGTATATGAACAAACAATCCCCCATTTTATTTCTTCCATTTAGAGGAATACGCTAACAATGAAAATTATTAGGGTATACTAAAATAATAGACCACTTTTCGTTGAGTATCTAAGATATTTGTGGAATGGTAAGGACTTCCTATCACGATATTTTCCATTTTCAAAATCTTAATATGCCTACGACCGAAAAACCTGTCCACTTACTTTTCTGTTCAATGAAAGTTCAACTGGTCCAAGAGTGATCGCTGTTCTCAGTTCCTTCTTTCCATTCCTGTTGACAACCACAACATCGCCAGACCTCCGAATGGAAGAAAGTCCCTTAACGGTTGCTCGGGAAGTGCGTGCCTGGCCCTGTAATGAGACACGGTATTGTAAGACTGACCTTTAAATTCCAAGTTTCTTTTTTTCTACAACAATCATAATAGAAAATAGTTAAAATAAACTCAGAGAACTGATTTTAAGACATAGAGTGAAATAAAATTGATACATACTTCCACATCTAAAATATTTTTGCACATTGCTTAGAGCTTCAACACCATATTGTAAAATGATTGTGAGGATTTTGTGGGAGTAATATTGACCATTATTGAATTATATTAAGCACATTTGAAATTAATATTCTTTACAGAATATTAGCGTTACCATATTCAATGCAGCGAAAAATGGCTGATACGAGAGGCCACAGGGTCTCAAATGGATTCCTTAACTGTTGCCACATCTCCACAGAACACCGGCTTGCCTTTTCTTCAACCCCGTTGCACATTCTTAACCTTCATCTCTGTCTGTCTTTTCTGCTCTCTTTCTATATGAATTTGTGTATTTCCAAAATTGTATACAAAATTATTCAAAGTTTTGTTCCATACCACCACTGAAGCAAATTGAAGGAAGTTTTCTTTGTAAAGGTTTCCCCTTACCCTACTCATGGAATATGAATGGATCCCTCCCATGCACATGTGCCAGAGGTTACATATTCGTAATGAATGAGAACAAATCATGTAAGGGGGTTAATTTCTATGACATAGGAAGAGAAGACCTAATAGAGATAACGAAGTGTTAACTCAGAGAAGCAGTGTACTTTGGTTAAAGGAAGGGTAAGAAAAATAGGTAATGAATTAAAGAAATTGGTTTCCCGCCAAGTGAGTGTGGTGTGTAACTGTCTGTGGGGAGGAGGGGATGGGGTTGGTGTGCTCTGGGCAGGGAACCCCAAGGACAGTGAGCAACAGTAGGTTTATAGATTGAGCGGTGAAGAATGCAAAGCCTAGGCTGATGGGAAGGGATAAAGTATATGCAAGAAAAAGAAACAGAGTCTATGATAAAAGGGAAAAGTGAACAACGTGGATGGTCGGTTAGAGTTACGTGAATGGTGAGGGGGGGGGGGGCGTGAGGGAGGTGAATGATGAGCAGGGGTAGAAGAAAGGCACAATTTGGGCATCATCATGAATAACAGGTGTAATAATGAATGAAAGCTAAATGAGATAATGTTATTAACAAAAACAGTCCTATGAATATATAAACAATTGAGTGTCAGAAGGGATAACCAGAGAGAATTGTTGATAAATTGGAGGAGACAGACGGTGAGGGGGGAGTGGTTGGAGAGCAGACAACTTATCTGTAGAGAGGTGGCATCAGTGCTCTCCTTTCTCAGTCATTTTTTGCTGTGTTGAGTATAGATACTTAGATATGTATAACATAACTTCTGATTGAATGCCTTACCCCCTTTGTTGATCTCTTGGTTTTCTTTCCACCCTTCTTTCCACCCTTCTTTCCACCTTTCTTTCCTCCTTTCTTTGTACTTTTCTTTCCACCTTTCTTTCCTCCCTTCTTTTTGCCTCCCTTCTTCTTGCCTCCTTTCTTGGCAGCGCCCTTCCTACCACTCTTAGCTGGTTTACCACGACGAGAAACATCTTCGGCATCAGAAGCAGCATCTTCAGCTTCGCGGGCGACTCTGACAAGAGATTCCTGCAAAGGATATATAATTTAGACCTATTGTGTCTTTGATCTTTATATCAAACAATACTTTATTTGAATCCATACAAATCTATTCATAGAGGCAACTTATTCAGATTATTTTCATTTTCCTTAAAAAACCATATTTTTGACTGCTAAGGCTACTAACCTCTTCAACTTCGTCATCCTCTTCATCAAGATCAGTTTCTTCTTCTTCTTCGTCAATCTCAAATACTTCGATTTCATCAACTTCCGTCTTGGCAACCTGGTGACTTTCTTCCTCCAGTGGGGTTACCTCCTCCAGTACTTCGGGCTCAGATTCAGATAGAGCGACCTCGTCTAAATCGAGGTCTTTTGGATGCCTTCCCTTCTTGGTTCCCTTGCCAGGTTTCTTTCCGTCCTTTTTGGCCTTTTTGGGTTTCTTCCTGCAAGCCAACACAGATATTAGAAATAAAGATCTAGTTTTTACAACGCAGATCAAAGAAAAGTTAAAGAAACCATTTACTCCTCCTATTTCATTATTCAGAAATGACATGTTAATTTTCTCACTTTTTATCATTCTTTGACTTCGAGGTCTTGCCCTTTTTAGCCTTTTTGGCCAGTCCAACGGAAAGAGGATCGAACTGGCTGCGGGCATAAGAGTTGAGTCTTCGAAGGAAGGCGTCAATGAAATTATTATAACGCGCTTGCTCTTTAGCGTCAATGGTGACAGCCTTTTCCTGCGCAACGTCTTCACCGCGAGCACCTATAATATAAAAATGGTTCTTGTAATATATCTTTGCAGTGCCAAGCCTGGAGTAAATGTACCATAGTTAGTAAGAATAACAGCAGAGACAAAAACAAAGATCCTTCACAAAAACGGTAAGAAATATGAAGTAGATTTCAAGAACACTTAAGATTTAAAGTATTTGAATGACAGGTAATTGGAGAGCAGCACTTGAGAGGAGAGGATTGAGAATAAGCAGTTCAAAGGCTGAATATATGTGTGGCAGTACAGTTGTTCAAGATTTGTGGTCCATAGTAGAGGCCAGTGGAAGCATGGATGAAGGGGTGAAACATCAGATCCAGACAGGATGAGAAAACGAAATCTGCATCTAGGGTTCTCTGTGATAAGAATGTTCCTCTGAAATTAAATGGAAATGTTTATAGGACAGCTATAAGACCAGAGATGTTAGATGGAACAGAAACAGCAAGTATGAGGATAACAGAGGAGAAAATGAATGTAGTAGAAATGAGAATACTGATATGGATATCTGGAGTAATAAGAGAGGAT
>NC_090728.1:171580662-171588162 GCF_036898095.1 Palaemon carinicauda
CCTCTTTTCCATCGTCCTCGTCTCCGTCTCCATCATCCTCCACAGAGGGGGTAATTTCCAGGGGAACCAGATGGCTAACAGCTCGCTGTGACTCGACTCCCTCAAACAACACTTTGGCCGAACGTACGACGCCGTCGTCGTCCGGATACGTTTCTACAACACGTCCAAGGGGCCACGTAGCTCTTCTTTGATGTTCTTGTCTTACCAACACGACGTCTCCAGGGTGCAGCTTGGAGGGTTCCCCGGACTGACAGTCGTGTCGGGCTCTCAGGGCACTCAAATATTCCTTTCTCCACCTCTCTCTGAATCTCTTCAAAGAGTCTGTTAGTTTCAAATAACGATCACGTAGCCTCCGGGAGGTGAAGGTCGTGTTGAGGTGCTCGTCCGGTAAGAGCGGTGCCATGAGGAGGACTGGGTTTCCTCTTAACAAATGGGAAGGGGTGAGGACTTCATCCTCGCATCCGTCGCCGCTGTACATAAGCGGGCGATTTTTCACTACGGCTTCTGCTTCTTTCACCAGTGTTAATACGTGGGCGTTCGGTAGATACTTTTGGCAGAGGGCTATTTGGAGGGTTCGCTTCGTCACCCCTATCAGCCGCTCGAAGAATCCACCCTTCCAAGGTGCTCTGGGAGTCTGAAACCTCCATTGTATTCCCGTTCTCCTCAGGAACTGCTGAACTTCATCTTCTTCGTAGAGTCCCTGCAGGAGGTGGCTGGCGGTTTTGAACGTCTGGTGATTATCAGAGGTAATGTATTGGGGGGCGCCATGCGTTGCGCAGAATCGCCTTAAAGCCAAGAAAAATTCTTCCGCTTCCAAGGAGGGACAGAAGTCGAGATACACGGCCCTACTGGCCATGCACGTTACAATCAGGATGTACCCTGGCTGCGTTTCAGTTTGTATGGCTGCTGTGTGGTCCACTCCAACTGCTGTAAAGGGTTTCTCGAGGGTTGTTCTTTCCTTCGGTAGGGGGGGTGGTGGTGGCTATTTCGACGAAGACTGGAAGGCGCGCCAACACTCCATACATTCTTTTACCACCCGCTTGGCAATAGAACGTAGACCCGCCGCCCAACATTTCTGTCGAAAGATACCCATTAGAGTATTCACACCACAATGTAAATGCAAACGGTGTAAATATTTTAAGTAAACCCTAACTAAACGCCCTTTGGCTGGCAAGAGAATTAACTGATTAATTTTTTCTAACTTGGACACTCGTCCTCTAGTACAAATGAGTCTCTTTCATTACTAAATTCAACTGTCTTACTAGATTGACAACTTCACTAAGGGGTCTGACTCCGCCCTCCAAGTAAGCATAAACTGAAGGCAAATAATGTTTCTGCTCTACCAGAACAACAATACTGAACGGATTCCGTTCTATTTTTGCAAACTTTAAAATTAGTCTGACTACTCTCAACAAGAATTGGAACCCTACTTCCCTTTTCAGGATGTCCCAAATCTCGCCTGGGGGGGGTAGGACACATCTCCTCCCTTAACTCTTGTACCGCCGCTACTACGTGAGTTTGATGTAGCGGATCTTCCTCCTTGCAAGGAACAGGCTTTCCCGTGGTCCTGAGGAATTCTGGACCGTTCCTCCACAGGGAGTTAACTTGCAATTGTCGAGTCGTTGCACCTCTGGATAGGATATCGGCAGGGTTCTGATGACTAGGAACATGGTTCAGACTGAAGCTACAAACCTGCTGAATAAAGACAATCTCCGCCACTCTGTTAGAAACAAACATATTTTTATGAGACCTGGCATCGGGAGATGCTACCCATGCCAACGTTACCTTGCTGTCAGTCCACGTGACTATTTCTCGTGGCTCGATCAGTTCCTTGAGAGTTCTTGCTAATCTGCTGCCTAGTAACAAGGCCAGCAGCTCTAGCTTGGGATCATCAGTTTGCTCATCCCTTTCGGGGTGATCCTCATTTTGCTTGTTATTAGATTTACCCGATTGCAATCGTCCCTGGTATATGCCACTGCTCCGTATGCCTTACTGCTGGCATCGGTGAACACATGTAGTTCTAAACCCTTTTTGCCTATCGATCTTGGAAAGGTGATGTCGCTCACCGCTTTCAAATCATTCAACAATTCACTTGCCTCTTTAGCCTTTTCTCCTCCTAACACGTCATCCCAACCTACATTATCCTCCCATAGTTGTTGGAGGAAAAGTTTTCCCTTTATAAATAATGGGCTGATCAAACCTATTGGATCATAAATCGAGACCAACAGGGAAAGTACCCTACGCTTCGTAGGCACCCATCCCTCCCCCAATTCACTAATCCCCTTACTTGCCTTCACACACAATCGGTCTACGTCCCGGGCCCATCGCAGCCCGAGCACGTTCACACTCACAGGCTCAATCCACTGTCTCTCGCTATCGAAGGCCAAGTGATTGCTTGCCCACCCTTCCAAAGGCATACCCGCCCCCTTTAAGATGTTATTAACAGACTCATGCTCTTGCCTCATGTGTTCTAAATCCTCAAATGTGGCCAGATAGTTATCGACATAAAAGGATTTTACTAAATCTGGCCGGCCTTCCTCTTTAAAATGACAATTTAATATCTGTTGTAGCAAAAATGGACTAGCTGTGATGCCGAACACCACGACTCTAAAGGCGAAGGTAAGCGCTCGACCAGCTGCCTCGCGCCACAGAAATCGTGTGTATTTGGCATCACGAGGATCTAACAAAACACGATGGAATGCTTTACTTATGTCGGCTAACATGGCATATCGGTTCAACCTAAACCTTATGATTAAACTACATGCTACCTCTACCAAATTGGGCCCAGGTAAGAGACATTCATTCAATGACTTACAACCCTTTGACTTTGCTGAGGCATTGAACATGACTCCAAAGTGTGGCATGTAATAACCTTCCACTATGGGATCTTTCACCTCAGATATAAAACCTGCTTCGATATATTTGTCTATCACTCCCTGATATTGTTCAAAATATTTCCTATCCTTTCTGAATTTGGTCTGCAACGACTCTAACTGCGCCACAGCGTTACGATAATTTGTTTCTGGCCTAGCATCCGACCCGAATGGTAGGCTAACCTGATATCCCTCAGGTTTTTTCACAACGCTTTGCGATACCTTTCGCATGGCCTCGGCCTCGCGAACAGTGTATTGCTCAGATGGGGGTGATGCCAACACGGTCCAAACGCCACCACTCGTCTACATCACACGGATATGGCTCGTTCGTGATTCTGCACACTCTCAACGTTCTCACCTGCTCAATCCTCTCCCCTTGCAGTAGCCACTGCGGCACCTTCCCATATGGCGACATGCCATCATGCGTCAGGAAGAGATTGATCCCATCCACTCTCTCCACGCCTATTACAAAATAACTAAAGTAGTCAGCCCCTACTAATACATGGACATTCTTCAACACATCCGACTTGTTGGCTGGATCGGCTAACGTGACTCCCTTGGTCAACAGATGCTGTCTGACTTTACCATAACCAGCGTTATGTATCGGGACGTCTACACTTTCATGTGCTACTAGTTTCATACGCATGATTCTTTTCCCCATTTCAACCCTGCAACTTACTACATCGTATTGTCCGCTTATTTCCTCGGAACCAAACGGAGCTATATTTAAGGATACTCGTCCTACTACCGGTAGGCCTAATTGACGGACAATTTTTGCTGAGATGAAGCTCCTCTGGCTTCCTGAGTTGAGGAATAGGCGGACTCGCTTACTACCTTGCTTTTGTTGGATACCTGCCATGGCTGTTGGCAAGATAGTGCATGGGAGGTCCACATCAGACCTCTGCGCGATCTTTGCGCTTGTGCATGGTTTAGCCTCTACTTTAGTCTTGGGTGGTCTGGGGGAACTTTCGGGCTGCTGAGGCATCGCATTCATTACGGGGCGGGACGTCGTTGTTTGACTACTACTATGACTAGGGATTGATTGCGGTAGTCTACCCGCATCGCAAATTGCAGTGTGGTGCTTAGCATTACAGTTTCTACAGGAATTTGAGACGGGACATTTGTCACTACGGTGACCTGATTTTGTACAATTAAAACAAAGACTCCTTTTCAGCAAAATGCGACGTCTGGCAGCTACATCAGTCACTTGGCGACATCCGTGAGGCGGGTGCCGTTCGCTACAAAATGGGCAGGAATTATCGTGGATTAGATGGGTTTTCGGTCTTACACTACTGTCTGGTCTTTTGTCACTCTCAAGACTGTCACCTCTCTGCAACGCATCGTCTTCTAGCATTCTCACAATAAAGTCTATTGCCTCAAAAAACTCGTCCAACGTATAGTCACATTTTCTCAAATGCTCGACCACTTTGCAGTAGAGCTTTCCCTCAGATAATTTTTGATTAATGAGGCTCATGACCATGCCCTGGCCTATGTCATTGGTACTCAGTCTTTTGATTTGTTCGATTATGATGGTCAACTCAAAACGGAACCTTTTGAGTTCTACTGGGTTTAGTGACGGCACAAAGATGTTGGCTAATTTGCGGTGCAGAATCACGAGTGTCTGGTGCACGTTGCCATATTGCTTATCTAAAAGGTCTAATGCTACACTATAGTTCGCGGCGGTTACACTTAGAGATTTTATGATTCTAAATGGCTCTTTGCCCAACGTCCCCAATAAATAAGTAAATTTAGACACTTCGTCTAAATCCGCTCTTCGATCCACGTGGATTGTGAAGAGCTCACGGTACGATGCGTACTCTTGCACTTCCCCTTCAAACGTGGGGAGAGGCAGCGGCTTCAACCTGGGGAGGGCAACATTCCCCGTTGAAGGGGTTTTCATTTTGTCTATCCTATTATACAGTAGAGTAGAAGCGTGTGTAGCTTCACCCAACGTGTGCCTAATTCGGGCTTCAATACTAGATTCTAGTTTCACACACACTGGCTTTTGTATAGCTCTCTTAGCTGTCGGACCTCTACCTGCAACTCCGTTGCCAAATTCTGGTAAACGGACTCAGAATAGGTCTGTAAAAGCGCTCTTTGCGTTTCGCTAAGTAAGTCGTTTATTAGGCCCATCGACGCCTCGATGTGCACGATCGTGGCCACCGCCATCTTAATTAACTTTACTTTACGTTTGGAGGGGGGTGGGTTGGCAAAACAAGGAAAGAAAAGTAATTTTACGTTAGGAAGGGACTCAATAAACTGACCCACGTGGTCAATCGCACATCGGGACGTTGAGGACCTTAATTGTTCGTCTCTCTCTCTCTCTCTCTCTCTCTCTCTCTCTCTCTCTCTCTCTCTCTCTCTCAAAGGCTCATATTTTAAATTAGTCCTGTCCGACTCTGGGAAGCGCTTGCGATCCGGTTCAAAGGACCAAATGTTGTGATTTTCACCAGTTTACTAAATCTGCCCGATGTACTGGGCGGATCGCAAGGCCTTGAAGAGGCGAGATTCCCAAAACCTTCCAGGAGTTAACTAAAATATGGCGATAAAATTTACAATTTTATTATAAAAATAAACTCTGATACAAGACAACAACATCCTTAAGCATTCACAAAACTTAATGAAAAACAAGGCTGACTCTTGGTAATGTAACACGTGCTCTTCAAGCACAAAGTCCACACCGGGCTCATTAACAAACTGAAAATAGTGCCAATTCGAATTCAATACACAACGAATCACACACCAAATATCCCTATTCTTATTTAACTAAGGATTCAGATCCCCAATCACAAGGATCTCTACATTAAACTGCGATATAAAAACCACATGTCTTGCACACAAACTTATACTACAACCAACCTGGTACACGAGGTAGAGAGAATAGAACAATTTAATAAATGACTTATCTTTAGGGGGGACGATGAAGCAAAGAGGTCGAGAGAGAGTCGGCAGCTTCGAAGAAACCTTCGTTTTCCCGCCTTAACTAAAGTTTCCTTAGCAAAGTGGAGGGAAATCTTAGCTTATTTATTTGCAAGGGGTTTGAGAATGCCTTTTCATTTACTACAAGATCGAAAAACAGTTAAGGCTTTTCTTTAAACACAAGGGAAGGCTTAAGGCTTCGGCTGAGGGCCAGAATTTGACCATATCCAATGACTTGGAAAGTCATTGACACTAAACACATACATAAGACATTTTTGTCATGTTGCCTCGATTTTACGTTAGATTCATTATTGATATATCATAAAGAGACAATTTCCACAACACTCGCTCCTTCCCCACCAGGTGGTTAAGATTTAAGTTCCAATACAGTCGTGTATTAAACCTCAAGTCTTTCGCCCGCGAGATCCCCCAGCCTTGCCCTCATTTGACGAAACGTTCATGAAGTCAAATGGCGGGACTTTCGAATGGCCAGTTCGAAAATTCCCGACAGTATACATGGTTTTCTATAAAGCTCTTTTTACTGTATATGGATAACCATTATATTTAGCCTTCTTTACTTTAGACGTTTAAGGCCTGAGACTTTGGTATTATTCTGGGTTCATATTTAAGAGATAATAACCGTTAGATATATATAAATATATATATTAAGCTGAAATATTAATAACTCAAAAACTGTGGAATTTCTAGTACATAACTTCTTCATTACAAATGTAGTGAATATGATTTCCATTATATCGCTTGCTTGTAGGTTATAGCAATATATTAAATACATAAGTAATGAAAGGTCTATAAAGTAACTTAATTTCCACAGTTTAAGTAAGTATCTTGTATCTTTATCAGTTACTTTTTATATTTTCAACCATAACTTTGTCTCCTACTTTCAGTGTCGGGATATTCCTTTAGTTTTGTCATTGATATCCATAGGAACTTAAATTTTCCTTCTAGTTTCGGTTTTTTTCAGTGAAACTTATAATACCTCTCAAGATAGATGTGACTATGATTTGAAATAAACAAACATTGTGTATTTGTATTATTTGTTTTTATTAGTATCAGCACATATGTTGTTCTAACAAAAAACAACGCCACGTAAACACTTTCAAGATAATTAAAACCAAGTAGGCCTATTAAAAGTATGTATAGTTTATGGAAAAGGCCATCGACAGGCAGTTACTTATAACTAAAACCATTTTCACTGTAGTAGATATTACAAGAAAGTAATTATTAAAAAGAAATTATATCATGGTGCCATGTATCTATTTATTCATCCATATTGAACAACTTTGAATTATTAACAGACGAAAAAAGTAGAAAATTAATATGGTTTAAGACTAAACAATTGCAAGATATTGTGAAATTGTAATTGAACATTGCATACGTCCAATAAATATATTACTCTCATGGTGCAGACACAGAATAGATAGTCTTTAACAGGGAGAAATAATGGTCCACTATTATAACTCTTGCTCAAGAGTATTTATGGTTAAAAAAAAATTTCCACATAGTATTATCATGTTTATCAAATTTAGACTTAGGGAATGAAATTGAAATATCTTTAAAATATCTAGGGATAAGATTGTGAGCATATAAAATTGTGTATACAAGAATCTTAGTCTAAGTTGCCGTTAAGTTTTTTTTATCTTATTAAAAGGTTGCATAGTTTTCATTGAAAGAACTTATTGGAGATCAA
>NC_090728.1:171590662-171598162 GCF_036898095.1 Palaemon carinicauda
ATAATCCAATTTTCGTTGACCAGAATAATCAGCACCCATAAACCTAATCACTCATTTAATCAATAAAAAAACCCTAGAATAACAAACTACTTCGGTTTCCTTTCTTGTTTGTTTCAAATGTAAATTAGAAATCAATTCAGAATTTATTCTAATTTTATTCTTTCCATACTATTATGATGATACACTAATTTTCTTCTCAATACTTCATCATTGTTTTGAGTACAAGCAAAATACTCTCTTTTATCCATAGCTGGGAAAGATCACAGCAGACTACTTGTGTCCTGTGTAGGCATCACCCAGTCTTAGCCTTATTTCTTACTTATTTTTTGGGGTCAACATGATACACACGTTATTTCTTTTTCTTTTTTGAGGGTTAAAAAAAATCAATGTTATACTTAGCCTACTTTACTAATGATATAACAATAAATTAATAACAAATAAATATAATGATGCGAGTACCAGCTCGCTGTGGGCTACAGAGCAAATGTGGGGCAAGAGACAATGTATCGATATTTCACTGTATCGTCAAGTTTCTTCTTTGATGGCAGACCGATGCGTCAGAATCCTTTGTACCTCATCTTTGTGGCCTCTTCAAGTCAACCTCTGCTCGGGAGATTCCTTCCAAAGTCCTATAAAGGCCAAAATGGTATAAAAGGATTCATAAGGAATCTCACGAAGGCTTTCATATTTTTCTTCTTACGTTCAACACTTTTTAATTCTTTCTTTTTCTTCTTCCCTTTCTTCTTCCCTTTCTTCTTCCTTTTTTATTCTTAATCAGGGGATGAATTTAAGAGAGCTTGCTGAGATAGAGAGTACGGCGGTGGTCAGTTTCGTGGTCAGAGGTCAAGCGTTTGAGGTCGGCTGCCTTTTAGGTCCAAGATAAACTTGTCAGAAGATCTTCAGAAGTGCACATTCTGAAGAGGATCTGTCAGGTACTTTTATTTTCTTACATTTTGTAATTTTCTGACTTTTTATTGTTTTTCTATACTTTTTTATGGGAACAATTGATGAGGATTGATTTAGTGTAACCTCACATAGAGCCTAAAGGCCGGAAACAAATAACATTTAATGTGAGATCAACTATGAAAAAAACAAGAACCAAAATAAACCCTGAGAGAAAACGAAAACTGAATTTCCAGCAATTCCACTTTTTAGAATTTAAGTCATAGAAATCCATTCATTTCTAACGAATCAACTGCGTTCTCTTTTTACTCCTCTGCATTGCTCTTAGCTTCACCAGTAGATAGAATCTTTCGGCTGGCGACCATCAGCTTATGGCTAGCGATTGGGGAGATCCTGTTGAGGGAGTTCTCCATGAAGTTGTTGTCCTTCTTGCCATCCTTATCTGTCTTGTGAAGGGTTCCATCGACCTGTTTATGAAGAATGGAAGAATTTAGAAACTAGTTACTAGGCCAATATATTAAAGTACTATCATACACTTAATACGAAATTTATGCAATGAAAATATATTTGTCCTAAGCTACCCGTAACAAGTGGGATGTGAGTAATTTGAAAATTATAAATGGATTCATAAGGGTCTCATGAAGAGATTAAAGTGAGCTCTCTACATACTTGGACAATAGCTGGACGAGCGACGTAGAATTTGGAGACCTTAACTTTTCCATTCTCGGCCACTTGGATGTACAGTTTACCAGTGAGTTCGGGTGAAATGGCCCTTGCTTCTTTGGTGGTGGCACTCATTCCCTTACCGAACTGAGGGCAAACATAGTGAAGAGCGATAAGTTAACATTTGCAGGATATTGCTAAATGAATGAACCAATAGCTACAACTTATTAATGAGTAGCAAAAATTAACGTGGTGATAAAATGCTTTTCTTAAAATACAGGTTATAAATCAATATTCACAAGAAAAAGAGAGAAAAGTATCTAGTAACCATTTGCTAGTAAGGACATCTCAGGTTAGGGTGGTTGTTAGTACAGAGGGATTATTTTTGTCTTTTGCAGCACATTACTAAAATCATGAAATTATACAAACAGGACAGAAATGAAGAGAATGATCGAGTCTCCAAACCTGTTTTGGTTTTATACATTGGTTAGAGTTAAGTCGTTAAGGATAAGGATAAGTAACGTTAATAAGATGCTTCTTCATGGAAGTTTACTTTTATTTTTATTGCTGAAGCATCTGTTTCAGCCTATGGTATGTGAGTCAATTTATGCCTTATAGAGTTCAATCGTTTAATTTACTTGTTCATTAAATCCATTTAAGCCGTTATTGTTGAACAGTTTGTTTTATTGCTTGTGATGGAATGGAATCCTTTACTTTTTTCATGAATCTTTATTCAGTTTGTCTCCCTTTATTAGTTAGTTTAAGTTAAATTATTCAATTCCTTGTGATAAATGAATAATATTTAATGTAGAGCTCCTTTGATTTATTAGTATATTCATATATGGATGATCATTTAAGATAATAACTAAAGTTTCAGTTTACCATGAGACTGGACGTGTCAGTTTAAACTACTGATAATTCATTTCGAAATTAGCTTTGTTTATTAAAAAAAAAAAAAAAAAACAATTTAGTGAACTTGTTAGAGTATAGATTAGTTTAAACTTTTGATTCGTGACCATTTTATGCTGTGGTTAGTGAAGTAAGATAATAGGTGGTAAGTTAAGTTTTTTTAATTTTTGAGGGTTGTATCAATTTTGCTTCTGGTTGATACATTAGCCTGTATGACTGTTGATTTATTTCGTTATGATTGACGGCTTATATATGTTCATCAAATTCAAGTTATTACTTGAGATGGCAAGTGATAAGTCAGTTGGTCTTTCTAAATAACCACTTCATGAAATTATATCAGAAGTCATTATCACTGAGGAACCAATATACTTGTGATTGGTTAGAAAATTAAAGTTTTTCTGTGTATCAACTTAGGTCCTAGCTAATGTTATCGTTACTATACAAAAGATGATGTAGTTAGGTCAAATATAACCACAGGTCACAATTTATCACCATTTTCAGATGTATTGTTAGAAAATAATTGTTACAACCCCATGTCAAAAGTAAAAGGATCCTTTAAGCTTAATCCCGTCACAAAATTAGTGGATAAAAACCAGATTTTAATCTAGCTCAATTAATACAGTAGTTGAAAGTACAGTAGTTGGATAAACTCTTCAAGAGTTATTGGAAAAAAATTCTGTCTTCATTATATGAGTAGCTAGCAATCCTTCTCTTATCTTACTGCTCGTTCAGTCATACTGTTTTGAAATTAATACCTGGTGTTTGGAGTATATGAACAAACAATCCCCCATTTTATTTCTTTCATTTAGAGGAATACGCTAACAATGAAAATTATTAGGGTATACTAAAATAATAGACCACTTTTCATTGAGTATCTAAGATATTGGTGGAATGGTAAGGACTTCCTATCACGATATTTTCCATTTTCAAAATCTTAATATGCCCACGACCGGAAAACCTGTCCACTTACTTTTCTGTTCAATGAAAGTTCAACTGGTCCAAGAGTGATCGCTGTTCTCAGTTCCTTCTTTCCATTCCTGTTGACAACCACAACATCGCCAGACCTCCGAATGGAAGAAAGTCCCTTAACGGTTGCTCGGGAAGTGCGTGCCTGGCCCTGTAATGAGACACGGTATTGTAAGACTGACCTTTAAATTCCAAGTTTCTTTTTTTCTACAACAATCATAATAGAAAATAGTTTAAGTAAACTCAGAGAACTGATTTTAAGGTATAGAGTGAAATAAAATTGATACATACTTTCACATCTAAAATATTTTTGCACATTGCTTAGAGCTTCAACACCATATTGTAAAATGATTGTGAGGATTTTGTGGGAGTAATATTGACCATTATTGAATTATATTAAGCACATTTGAAATTAATATTCTTTACAGAATATTAGCGTTACCATATTCAATGCAGCGAAAAATGGCTGATACGAGAGGCCACAGGGTCTCAAATGGATTCCTTAACTGTTGCCACATCTCCACAGAACACCGGATGGCCTATTTTTCAACCCCGTTCCACCTCCTTAACTTTCATCTCTGTCTGTCTTTTTTTCTCTCTTTCTATATAAATTTGTGTATTTCCAAAATTGTAACACAATTTTGTTCCATACCACCACTGAAGCAAATTGAAGGAAGTTTTCTTTGTAAAGGTTTCCCCTTACCCTAACCATGGAATATGAATGGGTCCCTCCCATGCACATGTGCCAGAGGTTACATATTCGCAATGAATGAGAACAAATCTGTAAGGGGGTTAATTTCTATGACATAGGAAGAGAAGACCTAATAGAGATAACGAAGTGTTAACTCAGAGAAGCAGTGTACTTTGGTTAAAGGAAGGGTAAGAAAAATAGGTAATGAATTAAAGAAATTGGTTTCCCGCCAAGTGAGTGTGGTGTGTGACTGTCTGTGGGGAGGAGGGGATGGGGTTGGTGTTCTCTGGGCAGGGAACCCCAAGGACAGTGAGCAACAGTAGGTTTATAGATTGAGCTGTGAAGAATGCAAAGCCTAGGCTGATGGGAAGGGATAAAGTATGCAAGAAAAAGAAACAGAGTCTATGATAAAATGGAAAAGTGAACAACGTGGATGGTCGGTTAGAGTTACGTGAATGGTGATGGGGGGTGGGTGAGGGAGGTGAATGATGAGGAGGGGTAGAAGAAAGGCACAATTTGGGCATCATCATGAATAACAGGTGTAATAATGAATGAAAGCTAAATGTGATAATGTTATTAACAAAAACAGTCCTATGAATATATAAACAATTGAGTGTCAGAAGGGATAACCAGAGAGAATTGTTGATAAATTGGAGGAGACAGACGGTGAGGGGGGAGTGGTTGGAGAGCAGACAACTTATCTATAGAGAGGTGGCATCAGTGCTCTCCTTTCTCAGTCATTTATTACTGTGTTGAGTATAGATAACATAACTTCTGATTGAATGCCTTACCCCCTTTGTTGATCTCTTGGTTTTCTTTCCACTCTTCTTTCCACCCTTCTTTCCACCCTTCTTTCCACCTTTCTTTCCTCCTTTCTTTGTACTTTTCTTTCCACCTTTCTTTCCTCCCTTCTTTTTGCCTCCCTTCTTCTTGCCTCCTTTCTTGGCAGCGCCCTTCCTACCACTTTTGGCTGGTTTGCCACGACGGGAAACATCTTCGGTATCAGAAGCAGCATCTTCAGCTTCGCGGGCGACTCGGACAAGAGATTCCTGCAAAGGATATATAATTTAGACCTATTGTGTCTTTGATCTTTATATCAAACAATGCTTTATTTGAATCCATACAAATCTATTCATAGAGGCAACTTATTCAGATTATTTTCATTTTGCTTAAAAAACCATATTTTTGACTGCTAAGGCTACTAACCTCTTCAACTTCGTCATCCTCTTCATCAAGATCAGTTTCTTCTTCTTCTTCTTCGTCAATCTCAAATACTTCGATTTCATCAACTTCCCTCTTGGCAACCTGGTGACTTTCTTCCTCCAGTGGGGTTACCTCCTCCAGTACTTCGGGCTCACTTTCTGATAGAGCGACCTCGTCTAAATCGAGGTCTTTTGGATGCCTTCCCTTCTTGGTTCCCTTGCCAGGTTTCTTTCCGTCCTTTTTGGCCTTTTTGGGTTTCTTCCTGCAAGCCAACACAGATATTAGAAATAAAGATCTAGTTTTTACAACGCAGATCAAAGAAAAGTTAAAGAAACCATTTACTCCTCCTATTTCATTATTCAGAAATGACATGTTAATTTTCTCACTTTTTATCATTCTTTGACTTCGAGGTCTTGCCCTTTTTAGCCTTTTTGGCCAGTCCAACGGAAAGAGGATCGAACTGGCTGCGGGCATAAGAGTTGAGTCTTCGAAGGAAGGCGTCAATGAAATTATTATAACGCGCTTGTTCTTTAGCGTCAATGGTGACAGCCTTTTCCTGCGCAACGTCTTCACCGCGAGCACCTATAATATAAAAATGGTTCTTGTAATATATCTTTGCAGTGCCAAGCCTGGAGTAAATCTACCATAGTTAGTAAGAATAACAGCAGAGACAAAAACAAAGATCCTTCACAAAAACGGTAAGAAATATGAAGTAGATTTCAAGAACACTTAAGATTTAAAGTATTTGAATGACAGGTAATTGGAGGGCAGCACTTGAGAGGAGAGGATTGAGAATAAGCAGTTCAAAGGCTGAATATATGTGTGGCAGTACAGTTGTTCAAGATTTGTGGTCCATAGTAGAGGCCAGTGGAAGCATGGATGAAGGGGTGAAACATCAGATCCAGACAGGATGAGAAAACGAAATCTGCATCTAGGGTTCTCTGTGATAAGAATGTTCCTCTGAAATTAAATTGAAATGTTTATAGGACAGCTATAAGACCAGAGATGTTAGATGGAACAGAAACAGCAAGTATGAGGATAACAGAGGAGAAAATGAATATAGTAGAAATGAGAATACTGATATGGATATCTGGAGTAATAAGAGAGGATAAGATTCAAAATGAGCATATAAGAGGATCAACAAAGGTTGTTGAAGTATCAAAGAAAACAGAGGAGGAAAGCCTTAGATGGTTTAGACACTTGTTACGAAGAGATGAACATCATGTTGGAAGACATACGATGGAGTTTTTGGTAAAAGAAAGAAATGAAGACCAAGAAAGAGATAGCAGGATTGTGTAAGGAATGATTTGCTCTGGAAAAGTATTGACGAAAACGAAGCACAGAACAGAAATCGATGGAGATTACTTATTAATAACGGCGACCCCATATAGAAACAGGATTAATAGAGTACACTATTAATCCTTATAGAAATGTGTTAAAGATGGTAAGAAGAAGACGAAAGACACCACAAAGTAGACGATGCCATCGTGTATTTAATCGTACATTGAGAAGAAAAACAACTTTATCATCGAATTCAAAGATTTCAGTTCAAAATAAGTTTTAAAAAAAGGCCTAGAATGATACTTACGTGCTTGGCGTTTATTTTCCTTCTCAACTGCAGCTTCTGCGTCTACAGAAGAGAATATACAGTAGTTATTTTTAGACAGTGCCCTTCTCTGTTTATCTCACACTCTCCCATACAGAAAGAAACATAAACGCAAAGAAACAACTCTTTTATGCCTGACATTTCTTTCATACAAACGTATCATTTATGCTCCTAAGTACAGTAGCAGCAGTCTTATCACATGCAACAATCAGGCAGATATTTGACTCTTCTCAATAGCTAGATATGAAAGCATCCAAACTGTCTGTAAACAGCCGTTGTAATTGAGAACTAGATCTGACAAGGAAATATTCATGGCTATTTTATGTTACTTTACTTAAAAGCGATTGACTTATTCTTAATAAGTTGCTATACTTCCAATTTTTTTCATCGTGAAGCGAAACAATTGAGAAATGAATTTATTTTTCTGAAAAGACAGAAAATAAACAATAATACATAGTTACGTACAATCTTCTTCGTCGAAAAGGCTTGCTAGGGCTCTGGCCATCTGCACTCTACTTGGCTCCAGTTCATCATCTTCGATGGCAGGTTCTTCATGTGC
>NC_090728.1:171603162-171625662 GCF_036898095.1 Palaemon carinicauda
CGTTACAATCAGGATGTACCCTGGCTGCGTTTCAGTTTGTATGGCTGCTGTGTGGTCCACTCCAACTGCTGTAAAGGGCTTCTCGAGGGTTGTTCTTTCCTTCGGTAGGGGGGGTGGTGGTGGCTCTTTCGACGAAGACTGGAAGGCGCGCCAACACTCCATACATTCTTTTACCACCCGCTTGGCAATA
This sequence comes from Palaemon carinicauda, assembly GCF_036898095.1. Classification (NCBI taxonomy): domain Eukaryota; kingdom Metazoa; phylum Arthropoda; class Malacostraca; order Decapoda; family Palaemonidae; genus Palaemon; species Palaemon carinicauda. Next base: position 171,603,353 of record NC_090728.1, read on the forward strand.
GAACGTAGACCCGCCGCCCAACATTTCTGTCGAAAGATACCCATTAGAGTATTCACACCACGATGTAAATGCAAACGGTGTAAATATTTTAAGTAAACCCTAACTAAACGCCCTTTGGCTGGCAAGAGAATTAACTGATTAATTTTTTCTAACTTGGACACTCGTCCTCTAGTACAAATGAGTCTCTTTCATTACTAAATTCAACTGTCTTACTAGATTGACAACTTCACGAAGGGGTCTGACTCCGCCCTCCAAGTAAGCATAAACTGAAGGCAAATAATGTTTCTGCTCTACCAGAACAACAATACTGAACGGATTCCGTTCTATTTTTGCAAACTTTAAAATTAGTCTGACTACTCTCAACAAGAATTGGAACCCTACTTCCCTTTTCAGGATGTCCCAAATCTCGCCTGGGGGGGGGGGGTAGGACACATCTCCTCCCTTAACTCTTGTACTGCCGCTACTACGTGAGTTTGATGTAGTGGATCTTCCTCCTTGCAAGGAACAGGCTTTCCCGTGGTCCTGAGGAATTCTGGACCGTTCCTCCACAGGGAGTTAACTTGCAATTGTCGAGTCGTTGCACCTCTGGATAGGATATCAGCAGGGTTCTGATGACTAGGAACATGGTTCAGACTGAAGCTACAAACCTGCTGAATAAAGACAATCTCCGCCACTCTGTTAGAAACAAACATATTTTTATGAGACCTGGCATCGGGAGATGCTACCCATGCCAACGTTACCTTGCTGTCAGTCCACGTGACTATTTCTCGTGGCTCGATCAGTTCCTTGAGAGTTCTTGCTAATCTGCTGCCTAGTAACAAGGCCAGCAGCTCTAGCTTGGGATCATCAGTTTGCTCATCCCTTTCGGAGTGATCCTCATTTTGCTTGTTATTAGATTTACCCGATTGCAATCGTCCCTGGTATATGCCACTGCTCCGTATGCCTTACTGCTGGCATCGGTGAACACATGTAGTTCTAAACCCTTTTTGCCTATCGATCTTGGAAAGGTGATGTCGCTCACCACTTTCAAATCATTCAACAATTCACTTGCCTCTTTAGCCTTTTCTCCTCCTAACACGTCATCCCAACCTACATTATCCTCCCATAGTTGTTGGAGGAAAAGTTTTCCCTTTATAAATAATGGGCTGATCAAACCTATTGGATCATAAATCGAGACCAACAGGGAAAGTACCCTACGCTTCGTAGGCACCCATCCCTCCCCCAATTCACTAATCCCCTTACTTGCCTTCACACACAATCGGTCTACGTCCCGGGCCCATCGCAGCCCGAGCACGTTCACACTCACAGGCTCAATCCACTGTCTCTCGCTATCGAAGGCCAAGTGATTGCTTGCCCACCCTTCCAAAGGCATACCCGCCCCCTTTAAGATGTTATTAACAGACTCATGCTCTTGCCTCATGTGTTCTAAATCCTCAAATGTGGCCAGATAGTTATCGACATAAAAGGATTTTACTAAATCTGGCCGGCCTTCCTCTTTAAAATGACAATTTAATATCTGTTGTAGCAAAAATGGACTAGCTGTGATGCCGAACACCACGACTCTAAAGGCGAAGGTAAGCGCTCGACCAGCTGCCTCGCGCCACAGAAATCGTGTGTATTTGGCATCACGAGGATCTAACAAAACACGATGGAATGCTTTACTTATGTCGGCTAACATGGCATATCGGTTCAACCTAAACCTTATGATTAAACTACATGCTACCTCTACCAAATTGGGCCCAGGTAAGAGACATTCATTCAATGACTTACAACCCTTTGACTTTGCTGAGGCATTGAACATGACTCCAAAGTGTGGCATGTAATAACCTTCCACTATGGGATCTTTCACCTCAGATATAAAACCTGCTTCGATATATTTGTCTATCACTCCCTGATATTGTTCAAAAGATTTCCTATCCTTTCTGAATTTGGTCTGCAACGACTCTAACTGCGCCACAGCGTTACGATAATTTGTTTCTGGCCTAGCATCCGACCCGAATGGTAGGCTAACCTGATATCCCTCAGGTTTTTTCACAACGCTTTGCGATACCTTTCGCATGGCCTCGGCCTCGCGAACAGTGTATTGCTCAGATGGGGGCGATGCCAACACGGTCCAAACGCCACCACTCGTCTACATCACACGGATATGGCTCGTTCGTGATTCTGCACACTCTCAACGTTCTCACCTGCTCAATCCTCTCCCCTTGCAGTAGCCACTGCGGCACCTTCCCATATGGCGACATGCCATCATGCGTCAGGAAGAGATTGATCCCATCCACTCTCTCCACGCCTATTACAAAATAACTAAAGTAGTCAGCCCCTACTAATTCATGGACGTTCTTCAACACATCCGACTTGTTGGCTGGATTGGCTAACGTGACTCCCTTGGTCAACAGATGCTGTCTGACTTTACCATAACCAGCGTTATGTATCGGGACGTCTACACTTTCATGTGCTACTAGTTTCATACGCACGATTCTTTTCCCCATTTCAACCCTGCAACTTACTACATCGTATTGTCCGCTTATTTCCTCGGAACCAAACGGAGCTATATTTAAGGATACTCGTCCTACTACCGGTAGGCCTAATTGACGGGCAATTTTTGCTGAGATGAAGCTCCTCTGGCTTCCTGAGTTGAGGAATAGGCGGACTCGCTTACTACCTTGCTTTTGTTGGATACCTGCCATGGCTGTTGGCAAGATAGTGCATGGGAGGTCCACATCAGACCTCTGCGCGATCTTTGCGCTTGTGCATGGTTTATCCTCTACTTTAGTCTTGGGTGGTCTGGGGGAACTTTCGGGCTGCTGAGGCGTCGCATTCATTACGGGGCGGGACGTCGTTGCTTGACTACTACTATGACTAGGGATTGATTGCGGTAGTCTACCCGCATCGCAAATTGCAGTGTGGTGCTTAGCATTACAGTTTCTACAGGAATTTGAGACGGGACATTTGTCACTACGGTGACCTGATTTTGTACAATTAAAACAAAGACTCCTTTTCAGCAAAATGCGACGTCTGGCAGCTACATCAGTCACTTGGCGACATCCGTGAGGCGGGTGCCGTTCGCTACAAAATGGGCAGGAATTATTGTGGATTAGATGGGTTTTCGGTCTTACACTACTGTCTGGTCTTTTGTCACTCTCAAGACTGTCACCTCTCTGCAACGCATCGTCTTCTAGCATTCTCACAATAAAGTCTATTGCCTCAAAAAACTCGTCCAACGTATAGTCACATTTTCTCAAATGCTCGACCACTTTGCGGTAGAGCTTTCCCTCAGATAATTTTTGATTAATGAGGCTCATGACCATGCCCTGGCCTATGTCATTGGTACTCAGTCTTTTGATTTGTTCGATTATGATGGTCAACTCAAAACGGAACCTTTTGAGTTCTACTGGGTTTAGTGACGGCACAAAGATGTTGGCTAATTTGCGGTGCAGAATCACGAGTGTCTGGTGCACGTTGCCATATTGCTTATCTAAAAGGTCTAATGCTACACTATAGTTCGCGGCGGTTACACTTAGAGATTTTATGATTCTAAGTGGCTCTTTGCCCAACGTCCCCAATAAATAAGTAAATTTAGACACTTCGTCTAAATCCGCTCTTCGATCCACGTGGATTGTGAAGAGCTCACGCTACGATGCGTACTCTTGCACTTCCCCTTCAAACGTGGGGAGAGGCAGCGGCTTCAACCTGGGGAGGGCAACATTCCCCGTTGAAGGGGTTTTCATTTTGTCTATCCTATTATACAGTAGAGTAGAAGCGTGTGTAGCTTCACCCAACGTGTGCCTAATTCGGGCTTCAATACTAGATTCTAGTTTCACACACACTGGCTTTTGTATAGCTCTCTTAGCTGTCGGACCTCTACCTGCAACTCCGTTGCCAAATTCTGGTAAACGGACTCAGAATAGGTCTGTAAAAGCGCTCTTTACGTTTCGCTAAGTAAGTCGTTTATTAGGCCCATCGACGCCTCGATGTGCACGATCGTGGCCACCGCCATCTTAATTAACTTTACTTTACGTTTGGAGGGGGGTGGGTTGGCAAAGCAAGGAAAGAAAAGTAATTTTACGTTAGGAAGGGACTCAATAAACTGACCCACGTGGTCGATCGCACATCGGGACGTTGAGGACCTTAATTGTTCGTCTCTCTCTCTCTCTCTCTCTCTCTCTCTCTCTCTCTCTCTCTCTCTCTCAAAGGCTCATATTTTAAATTAGTCCTGTCCGACTCTGGGAAGCGCTTGCGATCCGGTTCAAAGGACCAAATGTTGTGATTTTCACCAGTTTACTAAGTCTGCCCGATGTACTGGGAGTTAACTAAAATATGGCGATAAAATTTACAATTTTACTATAAAAATAAACTCTGATACAAGACAACAACATCCTTAAGCATTCACAAAACTTAATGAAAAACAAGGCTGACTCTTGGTAATGTAACACGTGCTCTTCAAGCACAAAGTCCACACCGGACTCATTAACAAACTGAAAATAGTGCCAATTCGAATTCAATACACAACGAATCACACACCAAATATCCCTATTCTTATTTAACTAAGGATTCAGATCCCCAATCACAAGGATCTCTACATTAAACTGCGATATAAAAACTACATGTCTTGCACACAAACTTATACTACAACCAACCTGGTACACGTGGTAGAGAGAATAGAACAATTTAATAAATGACTTATCTTTAGGGGGGACGATGAAGCAAAGAGGTCGAGAGAGAGTCGGCAGCTTCGAAGAAACCTTCGTTTTCCCGCCTTAACTAAAGTTTCCTTAGCAAAGTGGAGGGAAATCTTAGCTTATTTATTTGCAAGGGGTTTGAGAATGCCTTTTCATTTACTACAAGATCGAAAAACAGTTAAGGCTTTTCTTTAAACACAAGGGAAGGCTTAAGGCTTCGGCTGAGGGCCAGAATTTGACCATATCCAATGACTTGGAAAGTCATTGACACTAAACACATACATAAGACATTTTTGTCATGTTGCCTCGATTTTACGTTAGATTCATTATTGATATATCATAAAGAGACAATTTCCACAACACTCGCTCCTTCCCCACCAGGTGGTTAAGATTTAAGTTCCAATACAGTCGTGTATTAAACCTCAAGTCTTTCGCCCGCGAGATCCCCCAGCCTTGCCCTCATTTGACGAAACGTTCATGAAGTCAAATGGCGGGACTTTCGAATGGCCAGTTCGAAAATTCCCGACAGTATACATGGTTTTCTATAAAGCTCTTTTTACTGTATATGGATAACCATTATATTTAGCCTTCTTTACTTTAGACGTTTAAGGCCTGAGACTTTGGTATTATTCTGGGTTCATATTTAAGAGATAATAACCGTTAGATATATATAAATATATATATTAAGCTGAAATATTAATAACTCAAAAACTGTGGAATTTCTAGTACATAACTTCTTCATTACAAATGTAGTGAATATGATTTCCATTATATCGCTTGCTTGTAGGTTATAGCAATATATTAAATACATAAGTAATGAAAGTTCTATAAAGTAACTTAATTTCCACAGTTTAAGTAAGTATCTTGTATCTTTATCAGTTACTTTTTATATTTTCAACCATAACTTTGTCTCCTACTTTCAGTGTCGGGATATTCCTTTAGTTTTGTCATTGATATCCATAGGAACTTAAATTTTCCTTCTAGTTTCGGTTTTTTTCAGTGAAACTTATAATACCTCTCAAGATAGATGTGACTATGATTTGAAATAAACAAACATTGTGTATTTGTATTATTTGTTTTTATTAGTATCAGCACATATGTTGTTCTAACAAAAAACAACGCCACGTAAACACTTTCAAGATAATTAAAACCAAGTAGGCCTATTAAAAGTATGTATAGTTTATGGAAAAGGCCATCGACAGGCAGTTACTTATAACTAAAACCATTTTCACTGTAGTAGATATTACAAGAAAGTAATTATTAAAAAGAAATTATATCATGGTGCCATGTATCTATTTATTCATCCATATTGAACAACTTTGAATTATTAACAGACGAAAAAAGTAGAAAATTAATATGGTTTAAGACTAAACAATTGCAAGATATTGTGAAATTGTAATTGAACATTGCATACGTCCAATAAATATATTACTCTCATGGTGCAGACACAGAATAGATAGTCTTTAACAGGGAGAAATAATGGTCCACTATTATAACTCTTGCTCAAGAGTATTTATGGTTAAAAAAAAATTTCCACATAGTATTATCATGTTTATCAAATTTAGACTTAGGGAATGAAATTGAAATATCTTTAAAATATCTAGGGATAAGATTGTGAGCATATAAAATTGTGTATACAAGAATCTTAGTCTAAGTTGCCGTTAAGTTTTTTTTATCTTATTAAAAGGTTGCATAGTTTTCATTGAAAGAACTTATTGGAGATCAAAGGAACAAAACAATTTCTAGTATTTGATTTTCCTTTCCATTATCTATTAAAGGGGTGGTTTTAGTTTCTGGTGTTTTGGCAAATTCTGTCTTATATCATATTGCTAAAAAATAACTTAAAAGACACGGGACGACGAAAGAACGAATTATGTTGCTGCATACACAAGGAAGACTTATTTTAAAAACACAGGCATTCCATTTTATTAAACAGACAAAATTGAGGCTTTTTGTAGATCAACTCAATGCAGTAAATAATGCAATTACGTAAACAAGGATGATGATAATAAAATTATAACGCATTTTGTGTTACTCGTAAAGTTTGTGAGATTTACTGTATGTAGATCAAGTGGAAAAGTGCTTTTCAAGATATATCCCATAAAGTTGTTGATATCTTCGAGTGTTTTTATTCTCTACTATCGTATTTTGTAGACCAGTTTCTTTCTATGGCACTGATTGTGTTAGTAAATTCAATAGGATTTTCCCCATTTTTGCCTTGATTTACTGCTTCTAATCTTTATTAATGTTGATACTTTGAAGTTTTTTTATTTCACAAGGGACATAATGGTTACCTTGATCATCAAAATGTTACCAGAAATTCTTCCTTATTCTGAAGTGGTTAATTTTAGTTAAACCCTAATTAAGGTTGTTTTGAACGTGCATTTTTTCCCTTTAGGGAATTATATATGTGTATATATATACATATATATATGTATGTATATATATATATATATATATATATATATATATATATATATATATATATATATATATATATATATATATATATATATATATATATACATATATATACATATATATATATATATATATATATATATATATATATATATATATATATATATATTATGTATATATATATATATATATATATATATATATATATATATATATATATATACAGTATATATATATATATATATATATATATATATATATATATATATATATATATATATATACAGTATATATTATATATATATATATATATATATATACATATATATATATATATATATATATATATATATATATATATATATATATATACATATATATATATATATATATATATATATATATATATATATATATATATATATATATATATATATATACATATATATATATATATATATATATACATATATATATATATATATATATATATATATATATATATATATATATATATATATATATATATACATATATATATACAGTCAGCCCACCCTATTTGGGAGTTTGTTCTTTTCAATTACAATTATTTGCGACACAGTGAGCCACGTAACCTATTAAATAAAAAACTGCATATTCGCAGTTTCGCGAAAATTACTCTCTTGGCCAAACGATTTCAAACCGACCTCTCTCCTTTGCACCCAGCATCCATTCTGCAATTTTCCTCTCCCCCACATCTCAACACCCCATCTCTCGCTCTCTCGGCCTTAGTCTTGAATCCTCTATCCTCACGTGTCCATCTTCTACTTCGTTCCTTCCTGTGCAGAATCACATTTTGATGTGAAAAATCTGCACATATCTAGTGTGCTTATAGTGATTTTAGTATAAAATGTAATATGTACAGCACATTACGCTACCCTATGCGCCAAACATTCGACAGGTCAAAGAGTTGCATCATGCTCCAAACGTATTGTGTAGACTTTCTAATACTTTTTCTTTTTCTTTTTATTTTGTTATTGTATTTATTGCGTAATACTCTAGTATTATTGTTACATTAAGTACTGTGCAGTACTGTACATGAAATACAGTATTTTACAATAGCAATGTAGATATAAATCATGAGTACAGTGAATATCAACTTTACGAGTTAACCTGCCGAAAACTTCAAACACTTATGAGTGTTACCTTAGTTGTACTGTAGTGATAGTACTGTACATACATTACAAAAATATATGCTTCACTATTTGCAACTATTATATTAGATAAGAACAACACTGTTTTGTTGTTATTGTACGTTATTTACCTTTAAGTGTGTCAATGATTAGTGTTACGTGTACCGGAGTCTTACATACATGAGTGTACATGCACTTTATATTTACTGAAATGGGTTCATGCTATAATGCAATATTTATACTATGATATAAACCAATCAAAAACAATATCAGACAGTACTTGTATATGTGTATGCGTATTTGTGTTATCGAGTACGCTATCATTTTGTTATGGTTTGTATATCAATTTCTTGTGCTGTTGCCATCAGGTAAAAAAATTCTTTTGGACTTTGTGTATCTCAAACTTTACATGGATATTTTGAGAAAATTTCTAATTATTTGTATATGATTAGCGTGAAAATTGGCGATTGTTGAATTTCAAATAATCATCAATGCTCGTGTGGATTGAAGGAAATCTTTCATTATCTCTGTGGTCATCATAATCCAATTTTCGTTGACCAGAATAATCAGCACCCATAAACCTAATCACTCATTTAATCAATAAAAAAACCCTAGAATAACAAACTACTTCGGTTTCCTTTCTTGTTTGTTTCAAATGTAAATTAGAAATCAATTCAGAATTTATTCTAATTTTATTCTTTCCATACTATTATGATGATACACTAATTTTCTTCTCAATACTTCATCATTGTTTTGAGTACAAGCAAAATACTCTCTTTTATCCATAGCTGGGAAAGATCACAGCAGACTACTTGTGTCCTGTGTAGGCATCACCCAGTCTTAGCCTTATTTCTTACTTATTTTTTGGGGTCAACATGATACACACGTTATTTCTTTTTCTTTTTTGAGGGTTAAAAAAAATCAATGTTATACTTAGCCTACTTTACTAATGATATAACAATAAATTAATAACAAATAAATATAATGATGCGAGTACCAGCTCGCTGTGGGCTACAGAGCAAATGTGGGGCAAGAGACAATGTATCGATATTTCACTGTATCGTCAAGTTTCTTCTTTGATGGCAGACCGATGCGTCAGAATCCTTTGTACCTCATCTTTGTGGCCTCTTCAAGTCAACCTCTGCTCGGGAGATTCCTTCCAAAGTCCTATAAAGGCCAAAATGGTATAAAAGGATTCATAAGGAATCTCACGAAGGCTTTCATATTTTTCTTCTTACGTTCAACACTTTTTAATTCTTTCTTTTTCTTCTTCCCTTTCTTCTTCCCTTTCTTCTTCCTTTTTTATTCTTAATCAGGGGATGAATTTAAGAGAGCTTGCTGAGATAGAGAGTACGGCGGTGGTCAGTTTCGTGGTCAGAGGTCAAGCGTTTGAGGTCGGCTGCCTTTTAGGTCCAAGATAAACTTGTCAGAAGATCTTCAGAAGTGCACATTCTGAAGAGGATCTGTCAGGTACTTTTATTTTCTTACATTTTGTAATTTTCTGACTTTTTATTGTTTTTCTATACTTTTTTATGGGAACAATTGATGAGGATTGATTTAGTGTAACCTCACATAGAGCCTAAAGGCCGGAAACAAATAACATTTAATGTGAGATCAACTATGAAAAAAACAAGAACCAAAATAAACCCTGAGAGAAAACGAAAACTGAATTTCCAGCAATTCCACTTTTTAGAATTTAAGTCATAGAAATCCATTCATTTCTAACGAATCAACTGCGTTCTCTTTTTACTCCTCTGCATTGCTCTTAGCTTCACCAGTAGATAGAATCTTTCGGCTGGCGACCATCAGCTTATGGCTAGCGATTGGGGAGATCCTGTTGAGGGAGTTCTCCATGAAGTTGTTGTCCTTCTTGCCATCCTTATCTGTCTTGTGAAGGGTTCCATCGACCTGTTTATGAAGAATGGAAGAATTTAGAAACTAGTTACTAGGCCAATATATTAAAGTACTATCATACACTTAATACGAAATTTATGCAATGAAAATATATTTGTCCTAAGCTACCCGTAACAAGTGGGATGTGAGTAATTTGAAAATTATAAATGGATTCATAAGGGTCTCATGAAGAGATTAAAGTGAGCTCTCTACATACTTGGACAATAGCTGGACGAGCGACGTAGAATTTGGAGACCTTAACTTTTCCATTCTCGGCCACTTGGATGTACAGTTTACCAGTGAGTTCGGGTGAAATGGCCCTTGCTTCTTTGGTGGTGGCACTCATTCCCTTACCGAACTGAGGGCAAACATAGTGAAGAGCGATAAGTTAACATTTGCAGGATATTGCTAAATGAATGAACCAATAGCTACAACTTATTAATGAGTAGCAAAAATTAACGTGGTGATAAAATGCTTTTCTTAAAATACAGGTTATAAATCAATATTCACAAGAAAAAGAGAGAAAAGTATCTAGTAACCATTTGCTAGTAAGGACATCTCAGGTTAGGGTGGTTGTTAGTACAGAGGGATTATTTTTGTCTTTTGCAGCACATTACTAAAATCATGAAATTATACAAACAGGACAGAAATGAAGAGAATGATCGAGTCTCCAAACCTGTTTTGGTTTTATACATTGGTTAGAGTTAAGTCGTTAAGGATAAGGATAAGTAACGTTAATAAGATGCTTCTTCATGGAAGTTTACTTTTATTTTTATTGCTGAAGCATCTGTTTCAGCCTATGGTATGTGAGTCAATTTATGCCTTATAGAGTTCAATCGTTTAATTTACTTGTTCATTAAATCCATTTAAGCCGTTATTGTTGAACAGTTTGTTTTATTGCTTGTGATGGAATGGAATCCTTTACTTTTTTCATGAATCTTTATTCAGTTTGTCTCCCTTTATTAGTTAGTTTAAGTTAAATTATTCAATTCCTTGTGATAAATGAATAATATTTAATGTAGAGCTCCTTTGATTTATTAGTATATTCATATATGGATGATCATTTAAGATAATAACTAAAGTTTCAGTTTACCATGAGACTGGACGTGTCAGTTTAAACTACTGATAATTCATTTCGAAATTAGCTTTGTTTATTAAAAAAAAAAAAAAAAAACAATTTAGTGAACTTGTTAGAGTATAGATTAGTTTAAACTTTTGATTCGTGACCATTTTATGCTGTGGTTAGTGAAGTAAGATAATAGGTGGTAAGTTAAGTTTTTTTAATTTTTGAGGGTTGTATCAATTTTGCTTCTGGTTGATACATTAGCCTGTATGACTGTTGATTTATTTCGTTATGATTGACGGCTTATATATGTTCATCAAATTCAAGTTATTACTTGAGATGGCAAGTGATAAGTCAGTTGGTCTTTCTAAATAACCACTTCATGAAATTATATCAGAAGTCATTATCACTGAGGAACCAATATACTTGTGATTGGTTAGAAAATTAAAGTTTTTCTGTGTATCAACTTAGGTCCTAGCTAATGTTATCGTTACTATACAAAAGATGATGTAGTTAGGTCAAATATAACCACAGGTCACAATTTATCACCATTTTCAGATGTATTGTTAGAAAATAATTGTTACAACCCCATGTCAAAAGTAAAAGGATCCTTTAAGCTTAATCCCGTCACAAAATTAGTGGATAAAAACCAGATTTTAATCTAGCTCAATTAATACAGTAGTTGAAAGTACAGTAGTTGGATAAACTCTTCAAGAGTTATTGGAAAAAAATTCTGTCTTCATTATATGAGTAGCTAGCAATCCTTCTCTTATCTTACTGCTCGTTCAGTCATACTGTTTTGAAATTAATACCTGGTGTTTGGAGTATATGAACAAACAATCCCCCATTTTATTTCTTTCATTTAGAGGAATACGCTAACAATGAAAATTATTAGGGTATACTAAAATAATAGACCACTTTTCATTGAGTATCTAAGATATTGGTGGAATGGTAAGGACTTCCTATCACGATATTTTCCATTTTCAAAATCTTAATATGCCCACGACCGGAAAACCTGTCCACTTACTTTTCTGTTCAATGAAAGTTCAACTGGTCCAAGAGTGATCGCTGTTCTCAGTTCCTTCTTTCCATTCCTGTTGACAACCACAACATCGCCAGACCTCCGAATGGAAGAAAGTCCCTTAACGGTTGCTCGGGAAGTGCGTGCCTGGCCCTGTAATGAGACACGGTATTGTAAGACTGACCTTTAAATTCCAAGTTTCTTTTTTTCTACAACAATCATAATAGAAAATAGTTTAAGTAAACTCAGAGAACTGATTTTAAGGTATAGAGTGAAATAAAATTGATACATACTTTCACATCTAAAATATTTTTGCACATTGCTTAGAGCTTCAACACCATATTGTAAAATGATTGTGAGGATTTTGTGGGAGTAATATTGACCATTATTGAATTATATTAAGCACATTTGAAATTAATATTCTTTACAGAATATTAGCGTTACCATATTCAATGCAGCGAAAAATGGCTGATACGAGAGGCCACAGGGTCTCAAATGGATTCCTTAACTGTTGCCACATCTCCACAGAACACCGGATGGCCTATTTTTCAACCCCGTTCCACCTCCTTAACTTTCATCTCTGTCTGTCTTTTTTTCTCTCTTTCTATATAAATTTGTGTATTTCCAAAATTGTAACACAATTTTGTTCCATACCACCACTGAAGCAAATTGAAGGAAGTTTTCTTTGTAAAGGTTTCCCCTTACCCTAACCATGGAATATGAATGGGTCCCTCCCATGCACATGTGCCAGAGGTTACATATTCGCAATGAATGAGAACAAATCTGTAAGGGGGTTAATTTCTATGACATAGGAAGAGAAGACCTAATAGAGATAACGAAGTGTTAACTCAGAGAAGCAGTGTACTTTGGTTAAAGGAAGGGTAAGAAAAATAGGTAATGAATTAAAGAAATTGGTTTCCCGCCAAGTGAGTGTGGTGTGTGACTGTCTGTGGGGAGGAGGGGATGGGGTTGGTGTTCTCTGGGCAGGGAACCCCAAGGACAGTGAGCAACAGTAGGTTTATAGATTGAGCTGTGAAGAATGCAAAGCCTAGGCTGATGGGAAGGGATAAAGTATGCAAGAAAAAGAAACAGAGTCTATGATAAAATGGAAAAGTGAACAACGTGGATGGTCGGTTAGAGTTACGTGAATGGTGATGGGGGGTGGGTGAGGGAGGTGAATGATGAGGAGGGGTAGAAGAAAGGCACAATTTGGGCATCATCATGAATAACAGGTGTAATAATGAATGAAAGCTAAATGTGATAATGTTATTAACAAAAACAGTCCTATGAATATATAAACAATTGAGTGTCAGAAGGGATAACCAGAGAGAATTGTTGATAAATTGGAGGAGACAGACGGTGAGGGGGGAGTGGTTGGAGAGCAGACAACTTATCTATAGAGAGGTGGCATCAGTGCTCTCCTTTCTCAGTCATTTATTACTGTGTTGAGTATAGATAACATAACTTCTGATTGAATGCCTTACCCCCTTTGTTGATCTCTTGGTTTTCTTTCCACTCTTCTTTCCACCCTTCTTTCCACCCTTCTTTCCACCTTTCTTTCCTCCTTTCTTTGTACTTTTCTTTCCACCTTTCTTTCCTCCCTTCTTTTTGCCTCCCTTCTTCTTGCCTCCTTTCTTGGCAGCGCCCTTCCTACCACTTTTGGCTGGTTTGCCACGACGGGAAACATCTTCGGTATCAGAAGCAGCATCTTCAGCTTCGCGGGCGACTCGGACAAGAGATTCCTGCAAAGGATATATAATTTAGACCTATTGTGTCTTTGATCTTTATATCAAACAATGCTTTATTTGAATCCATACAAATCTATTCATAGAGGCAACTTATTCAGATTATTTTCATTTTGCTTAAAAAACCATATTTTTGACTGCTAAGGCTACTAACCTCTTCAACTTCGTCATCCTCTTCATCAAGATCAGTTTCTTCTTCTTCTTCTTCGTCAATCTCAAATACTTCGATTTCATCAACTTCCCTCTTGGCAACCTGGTGACTTTCTTCCTCCAGTGGGGTTACCTCCTCCAGTACTTCGGGCTCACTTTCTGATAGAGCGACCTCGTCTAAATCGAGGTCTTTTGGATGCCTTCCCTTCTTGGTTCCCTTGCCAGGTTTCTTTCCGTCCTTTTTGGCCTTTTTGGGTTTCTTCCTGCAAGCCAACACAGATATTAGAAATAAAGATCTAGTTTTTACAACGCAGATCAAAGAAAAGTTAAAGAAACCATTTACTCCTCCTATTTCATTATTCAGAAATGACATGTTAATTTTCTCACTTTTTATCATTCTTTGACTTCGAGGTCTTGCCCTTTTTAGCCTTTTTGGCCAGTCCAACGGAAAGAGGATCGAACTGGCTGCGGGCATAAGAGTTGAGTCTTCGAAGGAAGGCGTCAATGAAATTATTATAACGCGCTTGTTCTTTAGCGTCAATGGTGACAGCCTTTTCCTGCGCAACGTCTTCACCGCGAGCACCTATAATATAAAAATGGTTCTTGTAATATATCTTTGCAGTGCCAAGCCTGGAGTAAATCTACCATAGTTAGTAAGAATAACAGCAGAGACAAAAACAAAGATCCTTCACAAAAACGGTAAGAAATATGAAGTAGATTTCAAGAACACTTAAGATTTAAAGTATTTGAATGACAGGTAATTGGAGGGCAGCACTTGAGAGGAGAGGATTGAGAATAAGCAGTTCAAAGGCTGAATATATGTGTGGCAGTACAGTTGTTCAAGATTTGTGGTCCATAGTAGAGGCCAGTGGAAGCATGGATGAAGGGGTGAAACATCAGATCCAGACAGGATGAGAAAACGAAATCTGCATCTAGGGTTCTCTGTGATAAGAATGTTCCTCTGAAATTAAATTGAAATGTTTATAGGACAGCTATAAGACCAGAGATGTTAGATGGAACAGAAACAGCAAGTATGAGGATAACAGAGGAGAAAATGAATATAGTAGAAATGAGAATACTGATATGGATATCTGGAGTAATAAGAGAGGATAAGATTCAAAATGAGCATATAAGAGGATCAACAAAGGTTGTTGAAGTATCAAAGAAAACAGAGGAGGAAAGCCTTAGATGGTTTAGACACTTGTTACGAAGAGATGAACATCATGTTGGAAGACATACGATGGAGTTTTTGGTAAAAGAAAGAAATGAAGACCAAGAAAGAGATAGCAGGATTGTGTAAGGAATGATTTGCTCTGGAAAAGTATTGACGAAAACGAAGCACAGAACAGAAATCGATGGAGATTACTTATTAATAACGGCGACCCCATATAGAAACAGGATTAATAGAGTACACTATTAATCCTTATAGAAATGTGTTAAAGATGGTAAGAAGAAGACGAAAGACACCACAAAGTAGACGATGCCATCGTGTATTTAATCGTACATTGAGAAGAAAAACAACTTTATCATCGAATTCAAAGATTTCAGTTCAAAATAAGTTTTAAAAAAAGGCCTAGAATGATACTTACGTGCTTGGCGTTTATTTTCCTTCTCAACTGCAGCTTCTGCGTCTACAGAAGAGAATATACAGTAGTTATTTTTAGACAGTGCCCTTCTCTGTTTATCTCACACTCTCCCATACAGAAAGAAACATAAACGCAAAGAAACAGCTCTTTTATGCCTGACTCTTCTTTCAAACAAACGTATCATTTATGGTCCTAAGTACACTAGCAGCAGTCTTATCATATGCAACAATCAGGCAGATATTTGACTCTTCTCAATAACTAGATATGAAAGCATCCAAACTGTCTGTAAACAGCCGTTGTAATTGAGAACTAGATCTGACAAGGAAATATTCATGGCTATTTTATGTTACTTGACTCAAAGCGATTGACTTGTTCTTAATAAGTTGCTATACTTCCAATTTTTTTCATCGTGAAGTGAAACAATTGAGAAATTAATTTATTTTTCTGAAAAGACAGAAAATAAACAATAATACATAGTTACGTACAATCTTCTTCGTCGAAAAGGCTTGCTAGGGCTCTGGCCATCTGTACTCTACTTGGCTCCAGTTCATCATCTTCGATGGCAGGTTCTTCATGTGCGGGGACAGTATCTTGGGCACTAATCTGGACGGCTAGAACAGCCAGTCCCGCCACCACGGCGAGCAGAAGGTAACGCATCTGAGAAAGAGATATTGACATGAACTTTATTCATATATTTAATGTATAAATATGCATATCAGTCAGACCGTCAATATTTAGGCTATACATATACAATATAGTAACCGATTATACTTCTCTATATTTAGGGGGTATTGACTTAAGTTTCTCAAGTGTTTTGAATTATTAGTGAAATAATTTAGTTTTTCTATTCATTTTGGGATTGGTCTTTTATAATAGAATGTGTGATCATTACATATATATATATATAAATATATATATATATATATATATATATATATATATATATATATATATATATATATATATATATATATATGTATGTATATATGTATGTATGTATGTATGTATGTATAAATATATATGTATATATATGGTATATACAAAAATACATATGTAAGATTATATAAAAAAAAATATACTGTCAATTACTTATTCAATATAAATTGACATTAGAGCATCGCTTCTTTTTTTTCTCGAATTATGTAAATTAGTTTATTTCACCCTCTCACCGTGCTTGCGCTGACTTGTAATTCTTTACGCAATCAATTTTAATAAAGCAAGTGCTTACAAACAAACCACCATGTATGGAATTTAAAGTCTATGAAATAAATTTGGATTCTGTCAAAAGTTAAGCACTAATGAAAGCCATTCAAAGACCAGGAATAGATGAATCATATGTTAGAACACTTGACAAATGTATTTTTTTAATTGTTTGCTCTCTAGCGTTTTTATTAGTACATGTCTGTAGGCTTGTATGAACTTACTTTTATGAATGTATTCATAGAAAATAAGACACATTTTTACTTGGGCATATATACAAGTGTATTTTGTATATTAATATATAATCTGTGAGATCATAATTAATATCTGTGTTTGCCATCATTCGCCTAATCAAAGTTTATTTTTCATAATTACCGAAATGAAATATACAAATATGAAGAAAGAGTTCTAAAAGCAAAGCTTGTTTTTCTTTCTGGCTTCTCATTGACAGTCATCCTTCGTCCAGTCGAGTTCATTCACCTCGCCAATGGATTCAGCAAGCCTTTGAATAACCACTAGGATTTTTCTAAATGGTATAAAATGGAGAATCCTAACTGAAGCTTTTACACATTTTTGAAAAACTGGATGTCCAAATTAGGGACAATTCAGGGCTAAATTATTGTTGACTTTTAGCTACAGCTTTTGTTATGTATATATATATATATATATATATATATATATATATATATATATATATATATATATATATATATATATATACACACACACATGTGTGTGTATTTGAGTGTGTCTTACTTATAACTGTAATCGAACAGTTTAACATGTTCGAATTATATTGAATTATCTATATTCCCTTTGTTTCTTTTATGGCTTTTTTGAGAATATATATATATATATATATATATATATATATATATATATATATATATATATATATATATGTATATATATATATATATAGATATATCTATATATATATATATATATATATATAGATATAGATATAGATATAGATATATATATATATATATATATATATATATATATATATATATATATATATATATATATATATATATATATATATATATAAAGCATGTTTGTATGTGTTTGCATTTCGAAATACAGAATCTATTATCGAATTACTGTGGAACCAGTAATTTGAAAATACCGCGGTTTCTCTTCAATAGAATCTGCACCTTCAGAGATCTTTCATTAGACTTTATACAAACTATGTACCAAGTTCGTTCATAACAGTATTTACGATATTCTATGACATTCGATTTTATACATTTGAGATTGATCACTGCAAAATTTAGATTTTTTTTACAAGTCTCGACTCGGTATTATTAATCTTTAAATAAGACGATTTATAACTTGAACTCTAAGTGGATGTTTGGATATATTTATAGAAATATACACAAACAAACAAACTAACAGACACACATTATATATATATATATATATATATATATATATATATATATATATATATATATATATATATATTTATATATATGTATATATATATATACATCAATATATACTGTATGTGTGTGAGAGAGCGTATATATTGAATTTAACAATCGATTGCACAAGATTCTTTTTGTAATGTATCTATCGATAGTATTACAAAAAAAGCAATATAAGTAAAAATGAGATTATCTTGATAAAAATTGCTGACCGTTCGCTGTAAACCATAGGATTTTTGTACAATAGTTTCACTGTAAAATATATATATATCTTTTTATCGGGGGAGCGAATCAAGTGTCTCGATTTGTCATCGGAATAACTTACTTTTCCGATAAAGTAACAAGGATTTCATAATCAAAAGAGTAGTGAAATATTGTAAATTGACGCAACTGAATTACTTTTTCAACGTAAATATATTGGACACAGATGATGACGATGAAAACTCTCGTCACATCGGACGTCCAGCACCGCTAAATGTTTCTTTCCCGACTTGATAATACGTCAAGTTCCGGACAGTATCCCTCACCAGCAGCGGCTAGCAGAGCCGGCAACCCACAGACAATATTATCTATAGTCACTTTACGCACCTCTTTACACTCCAAAGATCTCCAAGCAACTGAAGATTTCCATCGATGGCGGTCCGTAATATAGGAATCCTACGGAAAGAGGCCAACTTAGAATTCACATAAGAGAAACTTTTCTCGATGTAGAAACCTGCTCATATTGAGGTCAAACCCCCAGACGGAACTGATAAGTTACTTCCCCATCGAGGATGGGCGCTTGGGGAGGCACACGTACAGGTACATGGAGAACATTTGGGGGCTGGCAATGGGGAAGGCCGTAATGGAGACGACCGGTACATGATCCCCATGCCAATTACATTGGATCATATTATCAACAATATCCTCAAAACTTCAGTATCTAGATCGCAAAATGCCAGTTTTCTTTTATTTTTGTATTTTTTTGGTTAGATTTTTGGCCCATCGATGTGAAAATTATTACGTCTTCAGGAATGGAATTTCAATGTAGGTCAGTAGGCGGAAAGGCGTTGTTAGTGCTTGCGTTTATTTGTTACCACGGTAGCAATGGCTGAGTTGAATGCGGTCGCTGGTCGTGTTCGTTCGTTCGATCGTTCGTTATTCAGTTGACGTTGAAAGAGTTGATAGCCCCGCCCCCTGAATCTGCACTCGAGGTTTCTTCCTGGAGTCAGTGCTGGATATCATCTGGAAAGGGAAGGGAGTGAGGTTAGCTCTCTCTCTCTCTCTCTCTCTCTCTCTCTCTCTCTCTCTCTCTCTCTCTCTCTCTCTCTCTCTCTCTCTCTCTCTCTCTCTCTCTCTCTCTCTCTCTCTCTCTCTCTCTCTGAGTTTTCTGTAGTAGGAAATAGCATGTGCTCAAGATTTACTGATGTGATATTTGATGAAAAAAAAAAAAGGAGTGCAGTACGTTGAAATGGATAAAACCTGCCCTATGCATTTAACCCAGAGGTGTAGAATCACTGAAGTACGTTTATTGTAGGTAATAGTAATAAAATTCCTGAGAATAAGAATATGTTTTCATAATCCACTAATCCTGCAATTTCAACAGTAAAAGTAATTTTAGAAATTGTGTTTCATTTTGGCTCTACATTCCTCTATTAGTGAGCATCCGAAAATAAACCCGCTTTATCTAGAAGAAATTTATGTCATATGCATGTTCTGTTTTCATTATTTTTTTTTCTTTAAAGAAAACGACTCCTTTGCAACATAGTGTAGCTTAAAAAAGGCATAATAAGATTAAGAAGGTCGTTTCGACGCTTCTAAATAACTGTAATTATAACAATAAGGAGTATAGGATCTTGTCTCATCTGAAGTGGCGGATATGTTCGTGGTACCGTTTGAAGCAGTGAATGTTGACCCCCTTGTAAATAGTGGATATGGTCGAGTAGTGTTGACTGCTGGGGTGCATATGATCCATTCTTTCAGATAAGGGATATTGTCTTGAGGAAACTGGTGGTTATGTTTTGTGAGGTATGATCCTGAGAGCTGTTCTTTGTGGGATATTGTCATTTGCTCGTGGATATTATCAGTCTTTTATTCCATGTGGGATATTGTGTTGTGGATATTATCTTGGAAGTTTGGGATATTGTCAAATGACATACTACTTTTGGTATATTATCATGTAGTCGTGGATATTGTCAGTTTTTTCTTTATTCCATGTGGGATATTGTGTTGTGGATATTATCTTAGAGGTTTTGGGATATTGTCGTATGACTCACTTCTTGTGGAATATTGTCATGTAGTCGTGGATATTATCAGTTTATTTTATTCCATGTGGGATATTGTGGATATTATCTTGGAAGTTTGTGATATTGTCATATGACTCATTTCTTTTCGGATATTGTCACATAGTGATGGATATTGTCAGGTTTTTTCTTACAAGTGGGTCATTGTGTTGTGGAATATTATCTTTGGGGTTTTGGAACTTGCCATATGCCTTATTTCTTGTTAGATATTGCCATGTAATGATGGATATTGTTAGGTCTTTTATTCCAAGTAGGTTATTATGCTTTGGAATATTATCATGTGCCGCTGTGATAAAGGTATATCATGCCCTATTTTTGAAAGGAATGCTGTCTTTCAAAAATTTCCCAATGGTCCTCATTTATTAATAACCCAAATTAATTCTGGCCCTTCTGTCTTTAATTTGGTTCATGAGTTTTTACTGCAGTAGTTCATAATATCCTCGGATAGCTAGGTTTTTTTTTTTTTTTTTTTTTTTTTTTTGGCCACATTAGTATTTTAATAACTGTTTTGTCATGTAGATGAATTTTAGATTAATCCAATACGATGTACGTTGTAGTAACAATGAGGAACTCTAGTGGGCTGACACTATTCCGGAATTTCTTCTTTCCCTATCAGGTCGATCAACTGCGTTCTTCTCGCCCTGGATTAATGAGTCTCAGAGCCAAATAACTTTCGTATGCAGTTGACAGCCGTAGCCATTAGCCGGTAGTGCTAGGTGATGATGTCTCCGCATTTAGCACAGGTCGTAGCTGTTAACAGAATTGATGGCAAAGTCGTCGCAATATAAGAAAGAAGCAACATAGTTGTTCGATATTTCTAGACGTAGAAACCAAAAATATTTTAGATGTTTTTGTGTTGATTTTACATTGTGGATTCTCTGGAATTATTTCATTTTAACGGGAAATTTATTTTAAATGGATCTGAATTATCTAAAGAACTGGGATGTTCTTTAGATTTTTTTTTAGAAATTTATAGAGATTTCTAGACGAAGAGACAAAAATATTTCAGACGTTTTTATGTTAATCTTACTTCGTGGATTTTTAGAATCATTTAATTTTAGCGGGAAATTTATTTTAAAGGGATCTAAATGATGTAGTTAAAACACTGTGATGTTTATTGGATTTTTTAGAAATTTATAATTTTTCTAGGCATACACGCAAAAGCTATTTCTAGACGTTTTTATGTTAATTTTACATCGTGGATTTTTTTAATTATTTGATTTTAACTAGAAATTTCTTATAAAGGGATCTGAATGATGTAGTTAAAGAACTGTGTTCTCCGAATTTTTTAGAAAATTTATAAAGAATTCTTTTTCTTATAACGACAGGGAGTTACAAAACCGCAACTGTCGACATTATCTTTTTAGACATGACCACTGCACGTGACGGTATATGTAGGCTACGTGAGCAGGTCAGATATAACAAAACGCGTTTGTTCTCTCTCTCTCTCTCTCTCTCTCTCTCTCTCTCTCTCTCTCTCTCTCTCTCTCTCTCTCTCTCTCTTTTAGAGTCATTAATCGATTCAGGTTTGTTGATTGTACCCAAACCTTAATGATAAACAAAAACTGAGGAATTTAGCTATGGAGGTTATAAAGGTTGATAAAAAGAACTTAGCTGGTATACTGTAATAAGATCTCGTATTATAACTTTGCAAACCATTATTTT